>NW_027141515.1:0-77500 GCF_036365525.1 Heterodontus francisci | reverse complement strand
TATATATATATAAGTCTCAGGGCCTGGACTGTGGTGTGTGTGTGTATATATATAAGTCTCAGGGCATGGACTGTGGTGTGTGTGTATGTATATATATAAGTCTCAGGGTCTGGACTGTGGTGTGTGTATGTATATATATATAAGTCTCAGGGCCTGGACTGTGGTGTGTGTGTGTATATATAAGTCTCAGGGCCTGGACTGTGGTGTGTGTGTGTATATATATAAGTCTCAGGGCATGGACTGTGGTGTGTGTGTATGTATATATATAAGTCTCAGGGTCTGGACTGTGGTGTGTGTATGTATATATATATAAGTCTCAGGGTCTGGACTGTGGTGTGTGTATGTATATATATATAAGTCTCAGGGCCTGGACTGTGGTGAGTGTGTGTATATATATAAGTCTCAGGGCCTGGACTGTGGTGTGTGTGCGTATTTATATAAGTCTCAGGGCCTGGACTGTGGTGTGTGTGTTTATATATATAAGTCTCAGGGCCTGGACTGTGGTGTGTGTGTGTGTATATATATAAGTCTCAGGGCATGGATTGTGGTGTGAGTGTGTGTATATATATAAGTCTCAGGGCATGGACTGTGGTGTGTGTGTGTGTATATATATAAGTCTCAGGGCATGGACTGTGGTGTGTGTGTGTATATATATAAGTCTCAGGGCCTGGACTGTGGTGTGTGTGTGTATATATATAAGTCTCAGGGCATGGACTGTGGTGTGAGTGTGTGTATATATATAAGTCTCAGGGCATGGACTGTGGTGTGTGTGTGTATATATATAAGTCTCAGGGCCTGGACTGTGGTGTGTGTGTATATATATATAAGTCTCAGGGTCTGGACTGTGGTGTGTGTATATATATATAAGTCTCAGGGCCTGGACTGTGGTGTGTGTGTATATATATATAAGTCTCAGGGTCTGGACTGTGGTGTGTGTATATATATATAAGTCTCAGGGCATGGACTGTGGTGTGTGTGTGTATATATATAAGTCTCAGGGCCTGGACTGTGGTGTGTGTGTATATATATATAAGTCTCAGGGTCTGGACTGTGGTGTGTGTATATATATATAAGTCTCAGGGCATGGACTGTGGTGTGAGTGTGTGTATATATATAAGTCTCAGGGCATGGACTGTGGTGTGTGTGTGTATATATATAAGTCTCAGGGCCTGGACTGTGGTGTGTGTGTATATATATAAGTCTCAGGGCCTGGACTGTGGTGTGTGTGTATATATATAAGTCTCAGGGCATGGACTGTGGTGTGAGTGTGTGTATATATATAAGTCTCAGGGCCTGGACTGTGGTGTGTGTGTGTATATATAAGTATCAGGGCCTGGACTGTGGTGTGTGTGTGTGTATATATATAAGTCTCAGGGCATGGACTGTGGTGTGTGTGTGTGTATATATATAAGTCTCAGGGTCTGGACTGTGGTGTGTGTGTGTGTATATATAAGTCTCAGGGTCTGGACTGTGGTGTGTGTGTGTGTATATATATAAGTCTCAGTGCCTGGACTGTGGTGTGTGTGTGTGTATATATATAAGTCTCAGGGCCTGGACTGTGGTGAGTGTGTATATATATATAAGTCTCAGGGCCTGGACTGTGGTGTGTGTGTGTATATATATAAGTCTCAGGGCCTGGACTGTGGTGTGTGTGTGTGTATATATATAAGTCTCAGGGCCTGGACTGTGGTGAGTGTGTATATATATATAAGTCTCAGGGCCTGGACTGTGGTGTGTGTGTATATATATAAGTCTCAGGGCCTGGACTGTGGTGTGTGTGTATATATATATAAGTCTCAGGGCCTGGACTGTGGTGTGTGTGTATATATATAAGTCTCAGTGCCTGGACTGTGGTGTGTGTGTGTATATATATAAGTCTCAGGGCCTGGACAGTGGTGTGTGTGTGTATATATATAAGTCTCAGGGCCTGGACTGTGGTGTGTGTGTGTGTATATATAAGTCTCAGGGCCTGGACTGTGGTGTGTGTGTGTGTATATATATAAGTCTCAGGGCCTGGACTGTGGTGTGTGTGTGTATATATATATACGTCTCAGGGCCTGGACTGTGGTGTGTGTGTGTATATATATATAAGTCTCAGGGCCTGGACTGTGGTGTGTGTGTGTATATATATAAGTCTCAGGGCCTGGACAGTGGTGTGTGTGTGTATATATATAAGTCTCAGGGCCTGGACTGTGGTGTGTGTGTATATATATATAAGTCTCAGGGCCTGGACTGTGGTGTGTGTGTGTATATATATAAGTCTCAGGGCCTGGACTGTGGTGTGTGTGTATATATATATAAGTCTCAGGGCATGGACTGTGGTGTGTGTGTGTATATATATAAGTCTCAGGGCCTGGACTGTGGTGTGTGTGTATATATATAAGTCTCAGGGCCTGGACTGTGGTGTGTGTGTGTGTATATATAAGTCTCAGGGCCTGGACTGTGGTGTGTGTGTGTATATATATAAGTCTCAGGGCATGGACTGTGGTGTGTGTGTGTATATATATAAGTCTCAGGGCATGGACTGTGGTGTGTGTGTGTATATATATAAGTCTCAGGGCCTGGACTGTGGTGTGTGTGTATATATATAAGTCTCAGGGCCTGGACTGTGGTGTGTGTGTGTATATATATAAGTCTCAGGGCATGGACTGTGGTGTGTGTGTGTATATATATAAGTCTCAGGGCCTGGACTGTGGTGTGTGTGTGTATATATATAAGTCTCAGGGCATGGACTGTGGTGTGTGTGTGTATATATATAAGTCTCAGGGCATGGACTGTGGTGTGTGTGTATATATATAAGTCTCAGGGCCTGGACTGTGGTGTGTGTGTGTATATATATAAGTCTCAGGGCATGGACTGTGGTGTGTGTGTGTATATATATAAGTCTCAGGGCCTGGACTGTGGTGTGTGTGTGTATATATATAAGTCTCAGGGCATGGACTGTGGTGTGAGTGTGTGTATATATATAAGTCTCAGGGCCTGGACTGTGGTGTGTGTGTGTATATATATAAGTCTCAGGGTCTGGACTGTGGTGTGTGTGTGTATATATATAAGTCTCAGGGCCTGGACTGTGGTGTGTGTGTGTATATATATAAGTCTCAGGGCCTGGACTGTGGTGTGTGTGTATATATATAAGTCTCTGGGCCTGGACTGTGGTGTGTGTGTGTATATATATATAAGTCTCAGGGCATGGACTGTGGTGTGTGTGTGTATATATATAAGTCTCAGGGCCTGGACTGTGGTGTGTGTGTATATATATAAGTCTCTGGGCCTGGACTGTGGTGTGTGTGTGTGTATATATATAAGTCTCAGGGCATGGACTGTGGTGTGAGTGTGTGTATATATATAAGTCTCAGGGCCTAGACTGTGGTGTGTGTGTGTATATATATAAGTCTCAGGGCCTGGACTGTGGTGTGTGTGTATATATATAAGTCTCTGGGCCTGGACTGTGGTGTGTGTGTGTATATATATATAAGTATCAGGGTCTGGACTGTGGTGTGTGTGTATATATATAAGTCTCAGGGTCTGGACTGTGGTGTGTGTGTGTATATATATATAAGTATCAGGGTCTGGACTGTGGTGTGTGTGTATATATATAAGTCTCTGGGCCTGGACTGTGGTGTGTGTGTGTATATATATATAAGTATCAGGGTCTGGACTGTGGTGTGTGTGTATATATATAAGTCTCAGGGTCTGGACTGTGGTGTGTGTGTATATATATAAGTCTCTGGGCCTGGACTGTGGTGTGTGTGTGTATATATATATAAGTATCAGGGCCTGGACTGTGGTGTTTGTGTGTATATATATAAGTCTCAGGGCCTGGACTGTGGTGTGTGTATATATATATAAGTCTCAGGGCCTGGACTGTGGTGTGTGTGTGTGTATATATATAAGTCTCAGGGCCTGGACTGTGGTGTGTGTGTGTATATATATAAGTCTCAGGGCATGGACTGTGGTGTGTGTGTGTGTATATATATAAGTCTCAGGGCATGGACTGTGGTGTGAGTGTGTGTATATATATAAGTCTCAGGGCCTGGACTGTGGTGTGTGTGTGTATATATATAAGTCTCAGGGCCTGGACTGTGGTGTGTGTGTGTGTATTTATATAAGTCTCAGGGCCTGGACTGTGGTGTGTGTGTATATATATAAGTCTCAGGGCATGGACTGTGGTGTGAGTGTGTATATATAGGTCTCAGGGCCTGGACTGTGGTGTGTGTGTGTATATATATAAGTCTCAGGGCATGGACTGTGGTGTGTGTGTGTATATATATAAGTCTCAGGGCCTGGACTGTGGTGTGTGTGCGTATTTATATAAGTCTCAGGGCCTGGACTGTGGTGTGTGTGTTTATATATATAAGTCTCAGGGCCTGGACTGTGGTGTGTATGTATATATATATAAGTCTCAGTGCCTGGACTGTGGTGTTTGTGTGTATATATATAAGTCTCAGGGCCTGGACTGTGGTGTTTGTGTGTATATATATAAGTCTCAGGGCCTGGACTGTGGTGTGTGTGTGTATATATATAAGTCTCAGGGCCTGGACTGTGGTGTGTATGTATATATATAAGTCTCAGGGCCTGGACTGTGGTGTGTGTGTGTATATATATAAGTCTCAGTGCCTGGACTGTGGTGTTTGTGTGTATATATATAAGTCTCAGGGCCTGGACTGTGGTGTGTGTGTGTATATATATAAGTCTCAGGGCATGGACTGTGGTGTGTGTGTGTATATATAAGTATCAGGGCCTGGACTGTGGTGTGTGTGTGTATATATATAAGTCTCAGGGCATGGACTGTGGTGTGTGTGTGTGTATATATATAAGTCTCAGGGCCTGGACTGTGGTGTCTGTGTATATATATAAGTCTCAGTGCCTGGACTGTGGTGTGTGTGTGTATATATATAAGTCTCAGGGCATGGACTGTGGTGTGTGTGTGTATATATATAAGTCTCAGGGCATGGACTGTGGTGTGTGTGTGTGTATATATAAGTCTCAGGGCCTGGACTGTGGTGTCTGTGTATATATATAAGTCTCAGTGCCTGGACTGTGGTGTGTGTGTGTATATATATAAGTCTCAGGGCATGGACTGTGGTGTGTGTGTGTATATATATAAGTCTCAGGGCATGGACTGTGGTGTGTGTGTGTGTATATATAAGTCTCAGGGCCTGGACTGTGGTGTCTGTGTATATATATAAGTCTCAGTGCCTGGACTGTGGTGTGTGTGTGTATATATATAAGTCTCAGGGCATGGACTGTGGTGTGTGTGTGTGTATATATAAGTATCAGGGCATGGACTGTGGTGTGTGTGTATATATATATAAGTCTCAGGGTCTGGACTGTGGTGTGTGTGTGTGTATATATATAAGTCTCAGGGCCTGGACTGTGGTGTCTGTGTGTGTATATATATAAGTCTCAGGGCCTGGACTGTGGTGTGTGTGTGTATATATATAAGTCTCAGGGCATGGACTGTGGTGTGTGTGTGTGTATATTTATAAGTCTCAGGGCATGGACTGTGGTGTGTGTGTGTATATATATAAGTCTCAGGGCCTGGACTGTGGTGTGTGTGTGTATATATAAGTATCAGGGCCTGGACTGTGGTGTGTGTGTATATATATAAGTCTCAGGGTCTGGACTGTGGTGTGTGTGTGTGTATATTTATAAGTCTCAGGGCATGGACTGTGGTGTGTGTGTGTATATATATAAGTCTCAGGGCCTGGACTGTGGTGTGTGTGTGTATATATAAGTATCAGGGCCTGGACTGTGGTGTGTGTGTATATATATAAGTCTCAGGGCCTGGACTGTGGTGTCTGTGTGTGTATATATATAAGTCTCAGGGCCTGGACTGTGGTGTGTGTGTGTATATATATAAGTCTCAGGGCATGGACTGTGGTGTGTGTGTGTGTATATTTATAAGTCTCAGGGCATGGACTGTGGTGTGTGTGTGTATATATATAAGTCTCAGGGCCTGGACTGTGGTGTGTGTGTGTATATATATAAGTCTCAGGGCCTGGACTGTGGTGTGTGTGTGTGTATATTTATAAGTCTCAGGGCATGGACTGTGGTGTGTGTGTGTATATATATAAGTATCAGGGCCTGGACTGTGGTGTGTGTGTATATATATAAGTCTCAGGGCCTGGACTGTGGTGTGTGTGTGTATATATAAGTATCAGGGCCTGGACTGTGGTGTGTGTGTATATATATATAAGTCTCAGGGTCTGGACTGTGGTGTGTGTGTGTATATATATAAGTCTCAGGGCCTGGACTGTGGTGTGTGTGTGTGTATATATAAGTATCAGGGCCTGGACTGTGGTGTGTGTGTATATATATATAAGTCTCAGTGCCTGGACTGTGGTGTGTGTGTGTATATATATAAGTCTCAGGGCCTGGACTGTGGTGTGTGTGTGTGTATATATATAAGTCTCAGGGCCTGGACTGTGGTGTGTGTGTGTGTATATATATAAGTCTCAGGGCCTGGACTGTGGTGTGAGTGTGTGTATATATATAAGTCTCAGGGCCTGGACTGTGGTGTGAGTGTGTGTATATATATAAGTCTCAGGGCCTGGACTGTGGTGTGTGTGTGTGTATATATATAAGTCTCAGGGCATGGACTGTGGTGTGTGTGTGTATATTTATAAGTCTCAGGGCATGGACTGTGGTGTGTGTGTGTATATATATAAGTCTCAGGGCATGGACTGTGGTGTGTGTGTGTGTATATATATAAGTCTCAGGGCCTGGACTGTGGTGTGTGTGTGTATATATATAAGTCTCAGGGCCTGGACTGTGGTGTGTGTGTGTATATATATAAGTATCAGGGCCTGGACTGTGGTGTGTGTATATATATATAAGTCTCAGTGCCTGGACTGTGGTGTGTGTATGTGTATATATATAAGTCTCAGGGCCTGGACTGTGGTGTGTGTGTGTATATATATAAGTCTCAGGGCCTGGACTGTGGTGTGTGTGTGTGTATATATATAAGTCTCAGGGCCTGGACTGTGGTGTGTGTGTGTATATATATAAGTCTCAGGGCCTGGACTGTGGTGTGAGTGTGTATATATATATAAGTCTCAGGGCCTGGACTGTGGTGTGTGTGTGTATATATATAAGTCTCAGGGCCTGGACTGTGGTGTGTGTGTATATATATAAGTCTCAGGGCCTGGACTGTGGTGTGTGTGTGTATATATATAAGTCTCAGGGCATGGACTGTGGTGTGTGTGTGTGTATATTTATAAGTCTCAGGGCCTGGACTGTGGTGTGTGTGTGTATATATATATAAGTCTAAGGGCCTGGACAGTGGTGTGTGTGTATATATATATAAGTCTCAGGGCCTGGACTGTGGTGTGTGTATGTATATATATATAAGTCTCAGGGCCTGGACTGTGGTGTGTGTATGTATATATATATAAGTCTCAGGGCCTGGACTGTGGTGAGTGTGTGTATATATATATAATTCATAGGGCCTGGACTGTGGTGTGTGTGTTTATATATATAAGTCTCAGGGCCTGGACTGTGGTGTGTGTGTGTATATATATATAAGTCTCAGGGCCTGGACTGTGGTGTGTGTGTGTATTTATATAAGTCTCAGGGCCTGGACTGTGGTGTGTGTGTGTATTTATATAAGTCTCAGGGCCTGGACTGTGGTGTGTGTGTTTATATATATAAGTCTCAGGGCCTGGACTGTGGTGTGTGTGTATTTATATAAGTCTCAGGGCCTGGACTGTGGTGTGTGTGTTTATATATATAAGTCTCAGGGCCTGGACTGTGGTGTGTGTGTGTGTATATATATAAGTCTCAGGGCCTGGACTGTGGTGTGTGTATGTGTGTATATATATAAGTCTCAGGGCCTGGACTGTGGTGTGTGTGTATTTATATAAGTCTCAGGGCCTGGACTGTGGTGTGTGTGTTTATATATATAAGTCTCAGGGCCTGGACTGTGGTGTGTGTGTGTGTATATATATAAGTCTCAGGGCATGGACTGTGGTGTGTGTGTTTATATATATAAGTCTCAGGGCCTGGACTGTGGTGTGTATATATATAAGTCTCAGGGCCTGGACTGTGGTGTGTGTGTGTATATATAAGTCTCAGGGCCTGGACTGTGGTGTGTGTGTGTGTATATATATAAGTCTCAGGGCCTGGACTGTGGTGTGTGTGTTTATATATATAAGTCTCAGGGCCTGGACTGTGGTGTGTGTGTGTGTATATATATAAGTCTCAGGGCATGGACTGTGGTGTGTGTGTTTATATATATAAGTCTCAGGGCCTGGACTGTGGTGTGTGTGTGTATATTTATATAAGTCTCAGGGCCTGGACTGTGGTGTGTGTGTTTATATATATATAAGTCTCAGGGCCTGGACTGTGGTGTGTGTGTGTGTATTTATATAAGTCTCAGGGCCTGGACTGTGGTGTGTGTGTTTATATATATATAAGTCTCAGGGCCTGGACTGTGGTGTGTGTGTGTGTATTTATATAAGTCTCAGGGCCTGGACTGTGGTGTGTGTGTGTATATATATATAAGTCTCAGGGCCTGGACTGTGGTGTGTGTGTGTGTATTTATATAAGTCTCAGGGCCTGGACTGTGGTGTGTGTGTGTATATATATATAAGTCTCAGGGCCTGGACTGTGGTGTGTGTGTGTGTATTTATATAAGTCTCAGGGCCTGGACTGTGGTGTGTGTGTTTATATATATAAGTCTCAGGGCCTGGACTGTGGTGTGTGTGTGTGTATATATATAAGTCTCAGGGCATGGACTGTGGTGTGTGTGTTTATATATATAAGTCACAGGGCCTGGACTGTGGTGTGTGTGTGTGTGTATATATATAAGTCTCAGGGCCTGGACTGTGGTGTGTGTGTGTATTTATATAAGTCTCAGGGCCTGGACTGTGGTGTGTGTGTATATATATAAGTCTCAGGGCATGGACTGTGGTGTGTGTGTGTATATATATAAGTCTCAGGGCCTGGACTGTGGTGTGTGTGTGTTTATATATATATAAGTCTCAGGGCCTGGACTGTGGTGTGTGTGTGTATATATATAAGTCTCAGGGCCTGGACTGTGGTGTGTGTGTGTTTATATATATATAAGTCTCAGGGCCTGGACTGTGGTGTGTGTGTATATATATATAAGTCTCAGGGCCTGGACTGTGGTGTGTGTGTGTATTTATATAAGTCTCAGGGCCTGGACTGTGGTGTGTGTGTGTGTGTATATATATAAGTCTCAGGGCCTGGACTGTGGTGTGTGTGTGTATTTATATAAGTCTCAGGGCCTGGACTGTGGTGTGTGTGTATATATATAAGTCTCAGGGCATGGACTGTGGTGTGTGTGTGTATATATATAAGTCTCAGGGCCTGGACTGTGGTGTGTGTGTGTGTATATATATAAGTCTCAGGGCCTGGACTGTGGTGTGTGTGTGTTTATATATATAAGTCTCAGGGCCTGGACTGTGGTGTGTGTGTTTATATATATAAGTCTCAGGGCATGGACTGTGGTGTGTGTGTATATATATAAGTCTCAGGGCATGGACTGTGGTGTGTGTGTGTATATATATAAGTCTCAGGGCCTGGACTGTGGTGTGTGTGTGTATATATATATAAGTCTCTGGGCATGGACTGTGGTGAGTGTGTGTATATATATATAAGTCTCAGTGCCTGGACTGTGGTGTGTGTGTGTATATATATAAGTCTCAGGGCCTGGACTGTGGTGTATGTGTGTATATATATAAGTCTCAGGGCATGGACTGTGGTGTGTGTGTATATATATATAAGTCTCAGGGCCTGGACTGTGGTGTGTGTGTTTATATATAAGTCTCAGGGCATGGACTGTGGTGTGTGTGTTTATATATATAAGTCTCAGGGCATGGACTGTGGTGTGTGTGTATATATATAAGTCTCAGGGCATGGACTGTGGTGTGTGTGTGTGTGTATATATATAAGTCTCAGGGCCTGGACTGTGGTGTGTGTGTATATATATATAAGTCTCAAGGCCTGGACTGTGGTGTGTGTGTTTATATATAGAAGTCTCAGGGCCTGGACTGTGGTGTGTGTGTGTATATATATAAGTCTCAGGGCCTGGACTGTGGTGTGTGTGTGTATATATATATAAGTCTCAGGGCCTGGACTGTGGTGTGTGTGTATGTATATATATAAGTCTCAGGGCATGGACTGTGGTGTGTGTGTTTATATATATAAGTCTCAGGGCATGGACTGTGGTGTGTGTGTATATATATAAGTCTCAGGGCCTGGACTGTGGTGTGTGTGTGTGTATATATATATAAGTCTCAGGGCCTGGACTGTGGTGTGTGTGTGTATTTATATAAGTCTCAGGGCATGGACTGTGGTGTGTGTGTGTGTGTATATATATAAGTCTCAGGGCATGGACTGTGGTGTGTGTGTATATATATAAGTCTCAGGGCATGGACTGTGGTGTGTGTGTGTGTGTATTTATATAAGTCTCAGGGCCTGGACTGTGGTGTGTGTGTTTATATATATAAGTCTCAGGGCATGGACTGTGGTGTGTGTGTATATATATAAGTCTCAGGGCATGGACTGTGGTGTGTGTGTGTGTATATATATAAGTCTCAGGGCCTGGACTGTGGTGTGTGTGTATATATATAAGTCTCAGGGCCTGGACTGTGGTGTGTGTGTATATATATATAAGTCTCAGGGCCTGGACTGTGGTGTGTGTGTGTATATATATAAGTCTCTGGGCCTGGACTGTGGTGTGTGTGTATATATATAAGTCTCAGGGCCTGGACTGTGGTGTGTGTGTATATATATATAAGTCTCAGGGCCTGGACTGTGGTGTGTGTGTGTATATATATAAGTCTCAGGGCCTGGACTGTGGTGTGTGTGTGTATATATATAAGTCTCAGGGCCTGGACTGTGGTGTGTGTGTGTATTTATATAAGTCTCAGGGCCTGGACTGTGGTGTGTGTGTGTATATATATAAGTCTCAGGGCCTGGACTGTGGTGTGTGTGTGTATATATATAAGTCTCAGGGCCTGGACTGTGGTGTGTGTGTGTATATATATAAGTCTCAGGGCCTGGACTGTGGTGTGTGTGTGTATATATATAAGTCTCAGGGCCTGGACTGTGGTGTGTGTGTGTATTTATATAAGTCTCAGGGCCTGGACTGTGGTGTGTGTGTGTGTATATATATAAGTCTCAGGGCCTGGACTGTGGTGTGTGTGTATATATATAAGTCTCAGGGCATGGACTGTGGTGTGTGTGTATATATATAAGTCTCAGGGCCTGGACTGTGGTGTGTGTGTGTATATATATAAGTCTCAGGGCCTGGACTGTGGCGTGTGTGTGTATTTATATAAGTCTCAGGGCCTGGACTGTGGTGTGTGTGTGTGTATATATATAAGTCTCAGGGCCTGGACTGTGGTGTGTGTGTGTATATATATATAAGTCTCAGGGCATGGACTGTGGTGTGTGTGTGTATATATATAAGTCTCAGGGCCTGGACTGTGGTGTGTGTGTGTATTTATATAAGTCTCAGGGCCTGGACTGTGGTGTGTGTGTGTGTATATATATAAGTCTCAGGGCATGGACTGTCGTGTGTGTGTGTATATATATAAGTCTCAGGGCATGGACTGTGGTGTGAGTGTGTGTTTATATATATAAGTCTCAGGGCCTGGACTGTGGTGTGTGTGTGTGTATATATATAAGTCTCAGGGCATGGACTGTGGTGTGTGTGTGTGTATATATATAAGTCTCAGGGCATGGACTGTGGTGTGTGTGTGTATATATATAAGTCTCAGGGCATGGACTGTGGTGTGAGTGTGTGTATATATATAAGTCTCAGGGCATGGACTGTGGTGTGAGTGTGCGTATATATATATGTCTCAGGGCATGGACTGTGGTGTGAGTGTGTGTATATATATAAGTTTCAGGGCATGGACTGTGGTGTGAGTGTGTGTATATATATAAGTCTCAGGGCATGGACTGTGGTGTGAGTGTGTGTATATATATAAGTCTCAGGGCATGGACTGTGGTGTGAGTGTGTATATATATATAAGTCTCAGGGCATGGACTGTGGTGTGAGTGTGTGTATATATATAAGTCTCAGGGCCTGGACTGTGGTGTGAGTGTGTGTATATATATAAGTCTCAGGGCCTGGACTGTGGTGTGTGTGTGTGTATATATATAAGTCTCAGGGCATGGACTGTGGTGTGTGTGTGTATATTTATAAGTCTCAGGGCATGGACTGTGGTGTGTGTGTGTATATATATAAGTCTCAGGGCATGGACTGTGGTGTGTGTGTGTGTATATATATAAGTCTCAGGGCCTGGACTGTGGTGTGTGTGTGTATATATATAAGTCTCAGGGCCTGGACTGTGGTGTGTGTGTGTATATATATAAGTATCAGGGCCTGGACTGTGGTGTGTGTATATATATATAAGTCTCAGTGCCTGGACTGTGGTGTGTGTATGTGTATATATATAAGTCTCAGGGCCTGGACTGTGGTGTGTGTGTGTATATATATAAGTCTCAGGGCCTGGACTGTGGTGTGTGTGTGTGTATATATATAAGTCTCAGGGCCTGGACTGTGGTGTGTGTGTGTATATATATAAGTCTCAGGGCCTGGACTGTGGTGTGAGTGTGTATATATATATAAGTCTCAGGGCCTGGACTGTGGTGTGTGTGTGTATATATATAAGTCTCAGGGCCTGGACTGTGGTGTGTGTGTATATATATAAGTCTCAGGGCCTGGACTGTGGTGTGTGTGTGTATATATATAAGTCTCAGGGCATGGACTGTGGTGTGTGTGTGTGTATATTTATAAGTCTCAGGGCCTGGACTGTGGTGTGTGTGTGTATATATATATAAGTCTAAGGGCCTGGACAGTGGTGTGTGTGTATATATATATAAGTCTCAGGGCCTGGACTGTGGTGTGTGTATGTATATATATATAAGTCTCAGGGCCTGGACTGTGGTGTGTGTATGTATATATATATAAGTCTCAGGGCCTGGACTGTGGTGAGTGTGTGTATATATATATAATTCATAGGGCCTGGACTGTGGTGTGTGTGTTTATATATATAAGTCTCAGGGCCTGGACTGTGGTGTGTGTGTGTATATATATATAAGTCTCAGGGCCTGGACTGTGGTGTGTGTGTGTATTTATATAAGTCTCAGGGCCTGGACTGTGGTGTGTGTGTGTATTTATATAAGTCTCAGGGCCTGGACTGTGGTGTGTGTGTGTGTATATATATAAGTCTCAGGGCCTGGACTGTGGTGTGAGTGTGTATATATATATAAGTCTCAGGGCCTGGACTGTGGTGTGTGTGTGTTTATATATATAAGTCTCAGGGCCTGGACTGTGGTGTGTGTGTATTTATATAAGTCTCAGGGCCTGGACTGTGGTGTGTGTGTTTATATATATAAGTCTCAGGGCCTGGACTGTGGTGTGTGTGTGTTTATATATATAAGTCTCAGGGCCTGGACTGTGGTGTGTGTGTATTTATATAAGTCTCAGGGCCTGGACTGTGGTGTGTGTGTTTATATATATAAGTCTCAGGGCCTGGACTGTGGTGTGTGTGTGTATATATATAAGTCTCAGGGCCTGGACTGTGGTGTGAGTGTGTATATATATATAAGTCTCAGGGCCTGGACTGTGGTGTGTGTGTGTTTATATATATAAGTCTCAGGGCCTGGACTGTGGTGTGTGTGTATTTATATAAGTCTCAGGGCCTGGACTGTGGTGTGTGTGTTTATATATATAAGTCTCAGGGCCTGGACTGTGGTGTGTGTGTGTGTATATATATAAGTCTCAGGGCCTGGACTGTGGTGTGTGTATGTGTGTATATATATAAGTCTCAGGGCCTGGACTGTGGTGTGTGTGTATTTATATAAGTCTCAGGGCCTGGACTGTGGTGTGTGTGTTTATATATATAAGTCTCAGGGCCTGGACTGTGGTGTGTGTGTGTGTATATATATAAGTCTCAGGGCATGGACTGTGGTGTGTGTGTTTATATATATAAGTCTCAGGGCCTGGACTGTGGTGTGTGTGTGTGTGTATATATATAAGTCTCAGGGCCTGGACTGTGGTGTGTGTGTGTATATATAAGTCTCAGGGCCTGGACTGTGGTGTGTGTGTGTGTATATATATAAGTCTCAGGGCCTGGACTGTGGTGTGTGTGTTTATATATATAAGTCTCAGGGCCTGGACTGTGGTGTGTGTGTGTGTATATATATAAGTCTCAGGGCATGGACTGTGGTGTGTGTGTTTATATATATAAGTCTCAGGGCCTGGACTGTGGTGTGTGTGTGTATATTTATATAAGTCTCAGGGCCTGGACTGTGGTGTGTGTGTTTATATATATATAAGTCTCAGGGCCTGGACTGTGGTGTGTGTGTGTGTATTTATATAAGTCTCAGGGCCTGGACTGTGGTGTGTGTGTTTATATATATATAAGTCTCAGGGCCTGGACTGTGGTGTGTGTGTGTGTATTTATATAAGTCTCAGGGCCTGGACTGTGGTGTGTGTGTGTATATATATATAAGTCTCAGGGCCTGGACTGTGGTGTGTGTGTGTGTATTTATATAAGTCTCAGGGCCTGGACTGTGGTGTGTGTGTGTATATATATATAAGTCTCAGGGCCTGGACTGTGGTGTGTGTGTGTGTATTTATATAAGTCTCAGGGCCTGGACTGTGGTGTGTGTGTTTATATATATAAGTCTCAGGGCCTGGACTGTGGTGTGTGTGTGTGTATATATATAAGTCTCAGGGCATGGACTGTGGTGTGTGTGTTTATATATATAAGTCACAGGGCCTGGACTGTGGTGTGTGTGTGTGTGTATATATATAAGTCTCAGGGCCTGGACTGTGGTGTGTGTGTGTATTTATATAAGTCTCAGGGCCTGGACTGTGGTGTGTGTGTATATATATAAGTCTCAGGGCATGGACTGTGGTGTGTGTGTGTATATATATAAGTCTCAGGGCCTGGACTGTGGTGTGTGTGTGTTTATATATATATAAGTCTCAGGGCCTGGACTGTGGTGTGTGTGTGTATATATATAAGTCTCAGGGCCTGGACTGTGGTGTGTGTGTGTTTATATATATATAAGTCTCAGGGCCTGGACTGTGGTGTGTGTGTATATATATATAAGTCTCAGGGCCTGGACTGTGGTGTGTGTGTGTATTTATATAAGTCTCAGGGCCTGGACTGTGGTGTGTGTGTGTGTGTATATATATAAGTCTCAGGGCCTGGACTGTGGTGTGTGTGTGTATTTATATAAGTCTCAGGGCCTGGACTGTGGTGTGTGTGTATATATATAAGTCTCAGGGCATGGACTGTGGTGTGTGTGTGTATATATATAAGTCTCAGGGCCTGGACTGTGGTGTGTGTGTGTGTATATATATAAGTCTCAGGGCCTGGACTGTGGTGTGTGTGTGTTTATATATATAAGTCTCAGGGCCTGGACTGTGGTGTGTGTGTTTATATATATAAGTCTCAGGGCATGGACTGTGGTGTGTGTGTATATATATAAGTCTCAGGGCATGGACTGTGGTGTGTGTGTGTATATATATAAGTCTCAGGGCCTGGACTGTGGTGTGTGTGTGTATATATATATAAGTCTCTGGGCATGGACTGTGGTGAGTGTGTGTATATATATATAAGTCTCAGTGCCTGGACTGTGGTGTGTGTGTGTATATATATAAGTCTCAGGGCCTGGACTGTGGTGTATGTGTGTATATATATAAGTCTCAGGGCATGGACTGTGGTGTGTGTGTATATATATATAAGTCTCAGGGCCTGGACTGTGGTGTGTGTGTTTATATATAAGTCTCAGGGCATGGACTGTGGTGTGTGTGTTTATATATATAAGTCTCAGGGCATGGACTGTGGTGTGTGTGTATATATATAAGTCTCAGGGCATGGACTGTGGTGTGTGTGTGTGTGTATATATATAAGTCTCAGGGCCTGGACTGTGGTGTGTGTGTATATATATATAAGTCTCAAGGCCTGGACTGTGGTGTGTGTGTTTATATATAGAAGTCTCAGGGCCTGGACTGTGGTGTGTGTGTGTATATATATAAGTCTCAGGGCCTGGACTGTGGTGTGTGTGTGTATATATATATAAGTCTCAGGGCCTGGACTGTGGTGTGTTTGTATGTATATATATAAGTCTCAGGGCATGGACTGTGGTTTGTGTGTTTATATATATAAGTCTCAGGGCATGGACTGTGGTGTGTGTGTATATATATAAGTCTCAGGGCCTGGACTGTGGTGTGTGTGTGTGTATATATATATAAGTCTCAGGGCCTGGACTGTGGTGTGTGTGTGTATTTATATAAGTCTCAGGGCATGGACTGTGGTGTGTGTGTATATATATAAGTCTCAGGGCATGGACTGTGGTGTGTGTGTGTGTGTATTTATATAAGTCTCAGGGCCTGGACTGTGGTGTGTGTGTTTATATATATGTCTCAGGGCATGGACTGTGGTGTGTGTGTATATATATAAGTCTCAGGGCATGGACTGTGGTGTGTGTGTGTGTATATATATAAGTCTCAGGGCCTGGACTGTGGTGTGTGTGTATATATATAAGTCTCAGGGCCTGGACTGTGGTGTGTGTGTATATATATATAAGTCTCAGGGCCTGGACTGTGGTGTGTGTGTGTATATATATAAGTCTCTGGGCCTGGACTGTGGTGTGTGTGTATATATATAAGTCTCAGGGCCTGGACTGTGGTGTGTGTGTATATATATATAAGTCTCAGGGCCTGGACTGTGGTGTGTGTGTGTATATATATAAGTCTCAGGGCCTGGACTGTGGTGTGTGTGTGTATATATATAAGTCTCAGGGCCTGGACTGTGGTGTGTGTGTGTATTTATATAAGTCTCAGGGCCTGGACTGTGGTGTGTGTGTGTATATATATAAGTCTCAGGGCCTGGACTGTGGTGTGTGTGTGTATATATATAAGTCTCAGGGCCTGGACTGTGGTGTGTGTGTGTATATATATAAGTCTCAGGGCCTGGACTGTGGTGTGTGTGTGTATATATATAAGTCTCAGGGCCTGGACTGTGGTGTGTGTGTGTATTTATATAAGTCTCAGGGCCTGGACTGTGGTGTGTGTGTGTGTATATATATAAGTCTCAGGGCCTGGACTGTGGTGTGTGTGTATATATATAAGTCTCAGGGCATGGACTGTGGTGTGTGTGTATATATATAAGTCTCAGGGCCTGGACTGTGGTGTGTGTGTGTATATATATAAGTCTCAGGGCCTGGACTGTGGTGTGTGTGTGTATTTATATAAGTCTCAGGGCCTGGACTGTGGTGTGTGTGTGTGTATATATATATAAGTCTCAGGGCCTGGACTGTGGTGTGTGTGTGTATATATATATAAGTCTCAGGGCATGGACTGTGGTGAGTGTGTGTATATATATAAGTCTCAGGGCCTGGACTGTGGTGTGTGTGTGTATTTATATAAGTCTCAGGGCCTGGACTGTGGTGTGTGTGTGTGTATATATATAAGTCTCAGGGCATGGACTGTCGTGTGTGTGTGTATATATATAAGTCTCAGGGCATGGACTGTGGTGTGAGTGTGTGTTTATATATATAAGTCTCAGGGCCTGGACTGTGGTGTGTGTGTGTGTATATATATAAGTCTCAGGGCATGGACTGTGGTGTGTGTGTGTGTATATATATAAGTCTCAGGGCATGGACTGTGGTGTGTGTGTGTATATATATAAGTCTCAGGGCATGGACTGTGGTGTGAGTGTGTGTATATATATAAGTCTCAGGGCATGGACTGTGGTGTGAGTGTGCGTATATATATATGTCTCAGGGCATGGACTGTGGTGTGAGTGTGTGTATATATATAAGTTTCAGGGCATGGACTGTGGTGTGAGTGTGTGTATATATATAAGTCTCAGGGCATGGACTGTGGTGTGAGTGTGTGTATATATATAAGTCTCAGGGCATGGACTGTGGTGTGAGTGTGTATATATATATAAGTCTCAGGGCATGGACTGTGGTGTGTGTGTGTATATATATAAGTCTCAGGGCCTGGACTGTGGTGTGTGTGTGTGTATATATATATAAGTCTCAGGGCATGGACTGTGGTGTGTGTGTGTGTATATATATAAGTCTCAGGGCATGGACTGTGGTGTGTGTGTGTGTATATATATAAGTCTCAGGGCATGGACTGTGGTGTGAGTGTGTGTATATATATAAGTCTCAGGGCCTGGACTGTGGTGTGTGTGTGTATATATAAGTATCAGGGCCTGGACTGTGGTGTGTGTGTGTGTATATATATAAGTCTCAGGGCCTGGACTGTGGTGTGTGTGTGTATATATATAAGTCTCAGGGCCTGGACTGTGGTGTGTGTGTGTGTATATATATATAAGTCTCAGGGCATGGACTGTGGTGTGTGTGTGTGTATATATATAAGTCTCAGGGCATGGACTGTGGTGTGTGTGTGTATATATATAAGTCTCAGGGTCTGGACTGTGGTGTGTGTGTATATATATATAAGTCTCAGGGCATGGACTGTGGTGTGTGTGTGTATATATATAAGTCTCAGGGCCTGGACTGTGGTGTGTGTGTGTGTATATATATATAACTCTCAGGGCATGGACTGTGGTGTGTGTGTGTGTATATATATAAGTCTCAGGGCATGGACTGTGGTGTGAGTGTGTGTATATATATAAGTCTCAGGGCCTGGACTGTGGTGAGTGTGTGTATATATATATAAGTCTCAGGGCCTGGACTGTGGTGTGTGTGTGTATATATATAAGTCTCAGGGCATGGACTGTGGTGTGTGTGTGTATATATATAAGTCTCAGGGTCTGGACTGTGGTGTGTGTGTGTGTATATATATAAGTATCAGGGTCTGGACTGTGGTGTGTGTGTGTGTATATATATAAGTATCAGGGCATGGACTGTGGTGTGTGTGTGTATATATATAAGTATCAGGGCCTGGACTGTGGTGTGTGTGTGTATATATATAAGTCTCAGGGCCTGGACTGTGGTGTGAGTGTGTGTATATATATAAGTCTCAGGGCCTGGACTGTGGTGTGTGTGTGTGTATATATATAAGTCTCAGTGCCTGGACTGTGGTGTGTGTGTGTATATATATAAGTCTCAGGGTCTGGACTGTGGTGTGTGTGTGTGTATATATATAAGTATCAGGGCCTGGACTGTGGTGTGTGTGTGTGTATATATATAAGTCTCAGTGCCTGGACTGTGGTGTGTGTGTGTATATATATAAGTATCAGGGCCTGGACTGTGGTGTGTGTGTGTGTATATATAAGTCTCAGGGCATGGACTGTGGTGTGTGTGTGTGTATATATATAAGTCTCAGGGCCTGGACTGTGGTGTGTGTGTATATATATAAGTCTCAGGGCATGGACTGTGGTGTGTGTGTGTATATATATAAGTCTCAGTGCCTGGACTGTGGTGTGTGTGTGTATATATATAAGTCTCAGGGCCTGGACTGTGGTGAGTGTGTGTATATATATAAGTCTCAGGGCCTGTACTGTGGTGTGTGTGTGTGTGTATATATATAAGTCTCAGGGCCTGGACTGTGGTGTGTGTGTGTATATATATAAGTCTCAGGGCATGGACTGTGGTGTGAGTGTGTGTATATATATAAGTCTCAGTGCCTGGACTGTGGTGTGTGTGTGTATATATATAAGTCTCAGGGTCTGGACTGTGGTGTGTGTGTGTATATATATAAGTATCAGGGCCTGGACTGTGGTGTGTGTGTGTGTATATATATAAGTCTCAGTGCCTGGACTGTGGTGTGTGTGTGTATATATATAAGTCTCAGGGCATGGACTGTGGTGTGAGTGTGTGTATATATATAAGTCTCAGGGCCTGGACTGTGGTGTGTGTGTGTATATATATAAGTCTCAGGGTCTGGACTGTGGTGTGTGTGTGTATATATATAAGTATCAGGGCCTGGACTGTGGTGTGTGTGTGTATATATATAAGTCTCAGGGTCTGGACTGTGGTGTGTGTGTGTATATATATAAGTCTCAGGGCATGGACTGTGGTGTGAGTGTGTGTATATATATAAGTCTCAGGGCCTGGACTGTGGTGAGTGTGTGTATATATATATAAGTCTCAGGGCCTGGACTGTGGTGTGTGTGTATATATATATAAGTCTCAGGGTCTGGACTGTGGTGTGTGTGTATATATATAAGTCTCAGGGCATGGACTGTGGTGTGTGTGTGTATATATATAAGTCTCAGGGTCTGGACTGTGGTGTGTGTGTGTGTATATATATAAGTATCAGGGCCTGGACTGTGGTGAGTGTGTGTATATATATATAAGTCTCAGGGCCTGGACTGTGGTGTGTGTGTATATATATATAAGTCTCAGGGTCTGGACTGTGGTGTGTGTGTATATATATAAGTCTCAGGGCATGGACTGTGGTGTGTGTGTGTATATATATAAGTCTCAGGGCCTGGACTGTGGTGTGTGTGTGTGTATATATATAAGTCTCAGTGCCTGGACTGTGGTGTGTGTGTGTATATATATAAGTCTCAGGGCATGGACTGTGGTGTGAGTGTGTGTATATATATAAGTCTCAGGGCATGGACTGTGGTGTGAGTGTGTGTATATATATAAGTCTCAGGGCCTGGACTGTGGTGAGTGTGTGTATATATATATAAGTCTCAGGGCCTGGACTGTGGTGTGTGTGTATATATATATAAGTCTCAGGGTCTGGACTGTGGTGTGTGTGTATATATATAAGTCTCAGGGCATGGACTGTGGTGTGTGTGTGTATATATATAAGTCTCAGGGCCTGGACTGTGGTGTGTGTGTGTGTATATATATAAGTCTCAGTGCCTGGACTGTGGTGTGTGTGTGTATATATATAAGTCTCAGGGCATGGACTGTGGTGTGAGTGTGTGTATATATATAAGTCTCAGGGCCTGGACTGTGGTGAGTGTGTGTATATATATATAAGTCTCAGGGCCTGGACTGTGGTGTGTGTGTATATATATATAAGTCTCAGGGTCTGGACTGTGGTGTGTGTGTATATATATAAGTCTCAGGGCATGGACTGTGGTGTGTGTGTGTATATATATAAGTCTCAGGGCCTGGACTGTGGTGTGTGTGTATATATATATAAGTCTCAGGGTCTGGACTGTGGTGTGTGTGTATATATATAAGTCTCAGGGCATGGACTGTGGTGTGTGTGTGTATATATATAAGTCTCAGGGTCTGGACTGTGGTGTGTGTGTGTGTATATATATAAGTATCAGGGCCTGGACTGTGGTGTGTGTGTGTATATATATAAGTCTCAGTGCCTGGACTGTGGTGTGTGTGTATATATATATAAGTCTCAGGGCCTGGACTGTGGTGTGTGTGTGTATATATATATCAGTCTCAGGGCCTGGACTGTGGTGTGTGTGTGTGTATATATATAAGTCTCAGTGCCTGGACTGTGGTGTGTGTGTGTATATATATAAGTCTCAGGGCCTGGACTGTGGTGTGTGTGTGTATATATATAAGTCTCAGGGCATGGACTGTGGTGTGTGTGTGTGTGTATATATATAAGTCTCAGGGCATGGACTGTGGTGTGTGTGTGTGTGTATATATATAAGTCTCAGGGCATGGACTGTGGTGTGTGTGTGTGTATATATATAAGTCTCAGGGCCTGGACTGTGGTGTGTGTGTGTGTATATATATAAGTCTCAGGGTCTGGACTGTGGTGTCTGTGTGTATATATATAAGTCTCAGGGCATGGACTGTGGTGTGTGTGTGTATATATATAAGTCTCAGGGCCTGGACTGTGGTGTGTGTGTGTGTATATATATAAGTCTCAGTGCCTGGACTGTGGTGTGTGTGTGTATATATATATAAGTCTCAGGGCCTGGACTGTGGTGTGTGTGTGTATATATATAAGTCTCAGGGCCTGGACTGTGGTGTGTGTGTGTGTATATATATAAGTCTCAGTGCCTGGACTGTGGTGTGTGTGTGTATATATATATAAGTCTCAGGGCCTGGACTGTGGTGTGTGTGTGTATATATAAGTCTCAGGGCCTGGTCTGTGGTGTGTGTGTGTATATATAAGTCTCAGGGCATGGACTGTGGTGTGTGTGTGTATATACATAAGTCTCAGGGCCTGGTCTGTGGTGTGTGTGTGTATATATAAGTCTCAGGGCATGGTCTGTGGTGTGTGTGTGTATATATAAGTCTCAGTGCCTGGACTGTGGTGTGTGTGTGTATATATATATAAGTCTCAGGGCCTGGACTGTGGTGTGTGTGTGTATATATAAGTCTCAGGGCCTGGTCTGTGGTGTGTGTGTGTATATATAAGTCTCAGGGCATGGACTGTGGTGTCTGTGTGTATATATATAAGTCTCAGGGCATGGACTGTGGTGTGTGTGTGTATATATATAAGTCTCAGTGCCTGGACTGTGGTGTGTGTGTGTATATATATATAAGTCTCAGGGCCTGGACTGTGGTGTGTGTGTGTATATATAAGTCTCAGGGCCTGGTCTGTGGTGTGTGTGTGTATATATAAGTCTCAGGGCATGGACTGTGGTGTGTGTGTGTGTATATATAAGTCTCAGGGCATGGACTGTGGTGTGTGTGTGTGTGTATATATATAAGTCTCAGGGCATGGACTGTGGTGTGTGTGTGTGTATATATATAAGTCTCAGGGCCTGGACTGTGGTGTGTGTGTGTGTATATATATAAGTCTCAGGGTCTGGACTGTGGTGTCTGTGTGTATATATATAAGTCTCAGGGCATGGACTGTGGTGTGTGTGTGTATATATATAAGTCTCAGTGCCTGGACTGTGGTGTGTGTGTGTATATATATATAAGTCTCAGGGCCTGGACTGTGGTGTGTGTGTGTATATATAAGTCTCAGGGCCTGGTCTGTGGTGTGTGTGTGTATATATAAGTCTCAGGGCCTGGACTGTGGTGTGTGTGTGTATATATAAGTCTCAGTGCCTGGACTGTGGTGTGTGTGTATATATATATAAGTCTCAGGGTCTGGACTGTGGTGTGTGTGTGTGTATATATTTAAGTCTCAGGGCCTGGACTGTGGTGTGTGTGTGTGTATATATATAAGTCTCAGGGCCTGGACTGTGGTGTGTGTGTGTATATATAAGTCTCAGTGCCTGGACTGTGGTGTGTGTGTATATATATATAAGTCTCAGGGTCTGGACTGTGGTGTGTGTGTGTGTATATATATAAGTCTCAGGGCCTGGACTGTGGTGTGTGTGTGTGTATATATATAAGTCTCAGGGCCTGGACTGTGGTGTGTGTGTGTGTATATATATAAGTCTCAGGGCCTGGACTGTGGTGTGTGTGTGTGTATATATATAAGTCTCAGGGCCTGGACTGTGGTGTGTGTGTGTATATATATAAGTCTCAGTGCCTGGACTGTGGTGTGTGTGTGTATATATATAAGTCTCAGGGTCTGGACTGTGGTGTGTGTGTGTGTATATATATAAGTCTCAGGGCCTGGACTGTGGTGTGTGTGTGTGTATATATATAAGTCTCAGGGCCTGGACTGTGGTGTGTGTGTGTGTATATATATAAGTCTCAGGGCCTGGACTGTGGTGTGTGTGTGTGTATATATATAAGTCTCAGGGCCTGGACTGTGGTGTGTGTGTGTATATATATAAGTCTCAGGGCCTGGACTGTGGTGTGTGTGTGTGTATATATATAAGTCTCAGGGCCTGGACTGTGGTGTGTGTGTGTATATATATAAGTCTCAGGGTCTGGACTGTGGTGTGTGTGTGTGTATATATATAAGTCTCAGGGCCTGGACTGTGGTGTGTGTGTGTGTATATATATAAGTCTCAGGGCCTGGACTGTGGTGTGTGTGTGTGTATATATATAAGTCTCAGGGCCTGGACTGTGGTGTGTGTGTGTGTATATATATAAGTCTCAGGGCCTGGACTGTGGTGTGTGTGTGTATATATATAAGTCTCAGGGCCTGGACTGTGGTGTGTGTGTGTGTATATATATAAGTCTCAGTGCCTGGACTGTGGTGTGTGTGTGTATATATATAAGTCTCAGGGCCTGGACTGTGGTGTGTGTGTGTATATATATAAGTCTCAGGGCCTGGACTGTGGTGTGTGTGTGTATATATATAAGTCTCAGGGCATGGACTGTGGTGTGTGTGTGTGTGTATATATAAGTCTCAGGGCATGGACTGTGGTGTGTGTGTGTGTGTATATATATAAGTCTCAGGGCCTGGACTGTGGTGTGTGTGTGTATATATATAAGTCTCAGGGCATGGACTGTGGTGTGTGTGTGTGTATATATATATATATAAGTCTCAGTGCCTGGACTGTGGTGTGTGTATATATATAAGTCTCAGGGCCTGGACTGTGGTGTGTGTGTGTGTATATATATAAGTCTCAGGGCATGGACTGTGGTGTGTGTGTGTGTGTATATATATAAGTCTCAGGGCCTGGACTGTGGTGTGTGTGTGTATATATATATATAAGTCTCAGGGCCTGGACTGTGGTGAGTGTGTGTATATTTATAAGTCTCAGGGCCTGGACTGTGGTGTGTGTGTGTATATATATGAGTCTCAGGGCCTGGACTGTGGTGTGTGTGTTTATATATATAAGTCTCAGGGCATGGACTGTGGTGTGTGTGTATATATATAAGTCTCAGGGCCTGGACTGTGGTGTGTGTGTGTATATATATAAGTCTCAGGGCCTGGACTGTGGTGTGTGTGTGTGTGTATATATATAAGTCTCAGGGCCTGGACTGTGCTGTGTGTGTACATATATATAAGTCTCAGGGCCTGGACTGTGGTGTGTGTGTGTATATATATAAGTCTCAGGGCCTGGACTGTGGTGTGTGTGTGTATATATATAAGTCTCAGGGCCTGGACTGTGGTGTGTGTGTGTATTTATATAAGTCTCAGGGCCTGGACTGTGGTGTGTGTGTTTATATATATAAGTCTCAGGGCCTGGACTGTGGTGTGTGTGTGTGTATATATATAAGTCTCAGGGCATGGACTGTGGTGTGTGTGTGTGTATATATATAAGTCTCAGGTCATGGACTGTGGTGTGTGTGTGTGTATATATATAAGTCTCAGGGCATGGACTGTGGTGTGAGTGTGTGTATATATATAAGTCTCAGGGCATGGACTGTGGTGTGAGTGTGTGTATATATATAAGTCTCAGGGCATGGACTGTGGTGTGTGTGTGTATATATATAAGTCTCAGGGCATGGACTGTGGTGTGAGTGTGTGTATATATATAAGTCTCAGGGCATGGACTGTGGTGTGAGTGTGTGTATATATATAAGTCTCAGGGCATGGACTGTGGTGTGTGTGTGTGTATATATATAAGTCTCAGGGCATGGACTGTGGTGTGAGTGTGTGTATATATATAAGTCTCAGGGCATGGACTGTGGTGTGAGTGTGTGTATATATATAAGTCTCAGGGCATGGACTGTGGTGTGAGTGTGTGCATATATATAAGTCTCAGGGCATGGACTGTGGTGTGTGTGTGTGTATATATATAAGTATCAGGGCCTGGACTGTGGTGTGTGTGTGTATATATAAGTCTCAGGGCCTGGACTGTGGTGTGTGTGTATATATATAAGTCTCAGGGCATGGACTGTGGTGTGAGTGTGTATATATATATAAGGCTCAGGGCATGGACTGTGGTGTGTGTGTGTATATATATAAGTCTCAGGGCATGGACTGTGGTGTGTGTGTGTATATATATAAGTCTCAGGGCCTGGACTGTGGTGTGTGTGTGTATATATATATATAAGTCTCAGGGCATGGACTGTGGTGTGTGTGTGTGTATATATATAAGTCTCAGGGCATGGACTGTGGTGTGAGTGTGTGTATATATATAAGTCTCAGGGCCTGGACTGTGGTGTGTGTGTGTATATATAAGTATCAGGGCCTGGACTGTGGTGTGTGTGTGTATATATAAGTCTCAGGGCATGGACTGTGGAGTGAGTGTGTGTATATATATAAGTCCCAGGGCATGGACTGTGGTGTGTGTGTGTGTGTATATATATAAGTCTCAGGGCCTGGACTGTGGTGTGTGTGTATATATATAAGTATCAGGGCCTGGACTGTGGTGTGTGTGTGTGTATATATATAAGTCTCAGTGCCTGGACTCTGGTGTGTGTGTGTATATATAAGTCTCAGGGCATGGACTGTGGTGTGTGTGTGTGTGTATATATATAAGTCTCAGGGCCTGGACTGTGGTGTGTGTGTATATATATATAAGTCTCAGGGCCTGGACTGTGGTGTGTGTGTGTATATATATAAGTCTCAGGGCCTGGACTGTGGTGTGTGTGTGTATATATATGAGTCTCAGGGCCTGGACTGTGGTGTGTGTGTGTATATATATAAGTCTCAGGGCCTGGACTGTGGTGTGTGTGTGTATATATATAAGTCTCAGGGCATGGACTGTGGTGTGTGTGTGTGTATATATATATAAGTCTCAGGGCATGGACTGTGGTGTGTGTGTGTGTATATATATAAGTATCAGGGCCTGGACTGTGGTGTGTGTGTGTATATATATAAGTCTCTGGGCCTGGACTGTGGTGTGTGTGTGTATATATATAAGTCTCAGTGCCTGGACTGTGGTGTGTGTGTGTGTGTGTATATATATAAGTCTCAGGGCATGGACTGTGGAGTGTGTGTGTGTATATATATAAGTCTCAGGGCCTGGACTGTGGTGTGTGTGTGTATATATATATAAGTCTCAGGGCATGGACTGTGGTGTGTGTGTGTGTATATATATAAGTCTCAGGGCCTGGACTGTGGTGTGTGTGTGTATATATATATAAGTCTCAGGGCCTGGACTGTGGTGTGTGTGTGTATATATATAAGTCTCAGGGCCTGGACTGTGGTGTGTGTGTGTGTATATATATAAGTCTCAGGGCCTGGACTGTGGTGTGTGTGTGTATATATATATAAGTCTCAGGGCATGGACTGTGGTGTGAGTGTGTGTATATATATAAGTCTCAGGGCATGGACTGTGGTGTGTGTGTGTGTATATATATAAGTCTCAGGGCCTGGACTGTGGTGTGTGTGTGTATATATATATAAGTCTCAGGGCCTGGACTGTGGTGTGTGTGTGTATATATATAAGTCTCAGGGCCTGGACTGTGGTGTGTGTGTGTATATATATGAGTCTCAGGGCCTGGACTGTGGTGTGTGTGTTTATATATATAAGTCTCAGGGCCAGGACTGTGGTGTGTGTGTGTATATATATAAGTCTCAGGGCCTGGACTGGGGTGAGTGTGTGTATATATATATAAGTCTCAGGGCCTGGACTGTGGTGTGTGTGTATATATATAAGTCTCAGGGCATGGACTGTGGTGTGTGTGTATATATATATAAGTCTCAGGGCATGGACTGTGGTGTGTGTGTATATATATAAGTCTCAGGGCATGGACTGTGGTGTGTGTGTATATATATATAAGTCTCAGGGCATGGACTGTGGTGTGTGTATATATATATAAGTCTCAGGGCATGGACTGTGGTGTGTGTGTATATATATAAGTCTCAGGGCCTGGACTGTGGTGTGTGTGTGTATATATATAAGTCTCAGGGCCTGGACTGTGGTGTGTGTGTGTGTGTATATATATAAGTCTCAGGGCCTGGACTGTGGTGTGTGTGCACATATATATAAGTCTCAGGGCCTGGACTGTGGTGTGTGTGTGTATATATATAAGTCTCAGGGCCTGGACTGTGGTGTGTGTGTGTATATATATAAGTCTCAGGGCCTGGACTGTGGTGTGTGTGCACATATATATAAGTCTCAGGGCCTGGACTGTGGTGTGTGTGTGTATTTATATAAGTCTCAGGGCCTGGACTGTGGTGTGTGTGTTTATATATATAAGTCTCAGGGCCTGGACTGTGGTGTGTGTGTGTGTATATATATAAGTCTCAGGGCATGGACTGTGGTGTGTGTGTGTGTATATATATAAGTCTCAGGTCATGGACTGTGGTGTGTGTGTGTGTATATATATAAGTCTCAGGGCATGGACTGTGGTGTGTGTGTGTATATATATAAGTCTCAGGGCATGGACTGTGGTGAGTGTGTGTATATATATAAGTCTCAGGGCATGGACTGTAGTGTGAGTGTGTGTATATATATAAGTCTCAGGGCATGGACTGTGGTGTGAGTGTGTGTATATATATAAGTCTCAGGGCATGGACTGTGGTGTGAGTGTGTGTATATATATAAGTCTCAGGGCATGGAATGTGGTGTGTGTGTGTGTATATATATAAGTCTCAGGGCATGGACTGTGGTGTGAGTGTGTGTATATATATAAGTCTCAGGGCATGGACTGTGGTGTGAGTGTGTGTATATATATAAGTCTCAGGGCATGGACTGTGGTGTGAGTGTGTGTATATATATAAGTCTCAGGGCATGGACTGTGGTGTGTGTGTGTGTATATATATAAGTATCAGGGCCTGGACTGAGATGTGTGTGTGTATATATAAGTCTCAGGGCCTGGACTGTGGTGTGTGTGTATATATATAAGTCTCAGGGCATGGACTGTGGTGTGAGTGTGTATATATATATAAGTCTCAGGGCATGGACTGTGGTGTGTGTGTGTATATATATATAAGTCTCAGGGCCTGGACTGTGGTGTGTGTGTGTGTATATATATAAGTCTCAGGGCATGGACTGTGGTGTGTGTATGTATATATATAAGTCTCAGGGCCTGGACTGTGGTGTGTGTGTGTGTGTATATATATAAGTCTCAGGGCCTGGACTGTGGTGTGTGTGTATATATATATAAGTCTCAGGGCCTGGACTGTGGTGTGTGTGTATATATATAAGTCTCAGGGCCTGGACTGTGGTGTGTGTGTGTATATATATGAGTCTCAGGGCCTGGACTGTGGTGTGTGTGTGTATATATATAAGTCTCAGGGCCTGGAATGTGGTGTGTGTGTGTATATATATATAAGTCTCAGGGCCTGGACTGTGGTGTGTGTGTGTATATATATATAAGTCTCAGGTCATGGACTGTGGTGTGTGTGTGTGTATATATATAAGTCTCAGGGCATGGACTGTGGTGTGAGTGTGTGTATATATATAAGTCTCAGGGCCTGGACTGTGGTGTGTGTGTGTATATATAAGTCTCAGGGCCTGGACTGTGGTGTGTGTGTGTATATATATGAGTCTCAGGGCCTGGACTGTGGTGTGTGTGTGTATATATATGAGTCTCAGGGCCTGGACTGTGGTGTGTGTGTGTATATATATAAGTCTCAGGGCCTGGAATGTGGTGTGTGTGTGTATATATATATAAGTCTCAGGGCATGGACTGTGGTGTGTGTGTATGTATATATATAAGTCTCAGGGTCTGGACTGTGGTGTGTGTGTGTGTATATATATAAGTCTCAGGGCCTGGACTGTGGTGTGTGTGTGTATATATATGAGTCTCAGGGCCTGGACTGTGGTGTGTGTGTGTATATATATAAGTCTCAGGGCCTGGAATGTGGTGTGTGTGTGTATATATATATAAGTCTCAGGGCATGGACTGTGGTGTGTGTGTATGTATATATATAAGTCTCAGGGTCTGGACTGTGGTGTGTGTGTATGTATATATATATAAGTCTCAGGGCCTGGACTGTGGTGTGTGTATGTATATATATATAGGTCTCAGGGCCTGGACTGTGGTGAGTGTGTGTATATATATAAGTCTCAGGGCCTGGACTGTGGTGTGTGTGTTTATATATATAAGTCTCAGGGCATGGACTGTGGTGTGTGTGTATATATATAAGTCTCAGGGCATGGACTGTGGTGTGTGTGTGTATATATATAAGTCTCAGGGCCTGGACTGTGGTGTGTGTGTGTATATATATAAGTCTCAGGGCCTGGACTGTGGTGTGTGTGTGTATATATATATAAGTCTCAGGGCCTGGACTGTGGTGTGTGTGTGTGTGTATATATATAAGTCTCAGGGCCTGGACTGTGGTGTGTGTGTGTGTATATATATAAGTCTCAGGGCATGGACTGTGGTGTGTGTGTGTGTGTGTGTATATATAACTCTCAGGGCCTGGACTGTGGTGTGTGTGTGTGTATATATATAAGTCTCAGGGCATGGACTGTGGTGTGTGTGTGTGTGTGTGTATATATAACTCTCAGGGCCTGGACTGTGGTGTGTGTATATATATATAAGTCTCAGGGCCTGGACTGTGGTGTGTGTGTATATATATAAGTCTCAGGGCATGGACTGGGGTGTGTGTGTGTATATATATAAGTCTCAGGGCATGGACTGTGGTGTGTGTATATATATATAAGTCTCAGGGCCTGGACTGTGGTGTGTGTGTCTATATATAAGTCTCAGGGCATGGACTGTGGTGTGTGTGTGTGTGTATATATATAACTCTCAGGGCCTGGACTGTGGTGTGTGTGTGTGTATATATATAAGTCTCAGGGCATGGACTGTGGTGTGTGTGTGTATATATATAAGTCTCAGGGCCTGGACTGTGGTGTGTGTGTGTATATATATAAGTCTCAGGGCATGGACTGTGGTGTGTGTGTGTGTGTATATATATAACTCTCAGGGCCTGGACTGTGGTGTGTGTGTGTATATATATAAGTCTCAGGGCATGGACTGTGGTGTGTGTGTTTATATATATAAGTCTCAGGGCCTGGACTGTGGTGTGTGTGTGTATATATATAAGTCTCAGGGTCTGGACTGTGGTGTGTGTGTGTATATATATAAGTCTCAGGGCATGGACTGTGGTGTGTGTGTGTATATATATAAGTCTCAGGGCATGGACTGTGGTGTGTGTGTGTGTATATATATATAAGTCTCAGGGCATGGACTGTGGTGTGTGTGTATATATATAAGTCTCAGGGCCTGGACTGTGGTGTGTGTGTGTATATATATAAGTCTCAGGGCCTGGACTGTGGTGTGTGTGTGTATATATATAAGTCTCAGGGCATGGACTGTGGTGTGTGTGTGTGTGTATATATATAACTCTCAGGGCCTGGACTGTGGTGTGTGTGTGTATATATATAAGTCTCAGGGCATGGACTGTGGTGTGTGTGTGTATATATATAAGTCTCAGGGCCTGGACTGTGGTGTGTGTGTGTATATATATAAGTCTCAGGGCATGGACTGTGGTGTGTGTGTGTGTGTATATATATAAACTCTCAGGGCCTGGACTGTGGTGTGTGTGTGTATATATATAAGTCTCAGGGCATGGACTGTGGTGTGTGTGTGTATATATATAAGTCTCAGGGCCTGGACTGTGGTGTGTGTGTGTATATATATAAGTCTCAGGGTCTGGACTGTGGTGTGTGTGTGTATATATATAAGTCTCAGGGCATGGACTGTGGTGTGTGTGTGTATATATATAAGTCTCAGGGCATGGACTGTGGTGTGTGTGTGTGTATATATATATAAGTCTCAGGGCATGGACTGTGGTGTGTGTGTGTATATATATAAGTCTCAGGGCCTGGACTGTGGTGTGTGTGTGTATATATATAAGTCTCAGGGTCTGGACTGTGGTGTGTGTGTGTATATATATAAGTCTCAGGGCATGGACTGTGGTGTGTGTGTGTGTATATATATATAAGTCTCAGGGCCTGGACTGTGGTGTGTGTGTGTATATATATAAGTCTCAGGGCCTGGACTGTGGTGTGTGTGTGTGTATATATATAAGTCTCAGGGCCTGGACTGTGGTGTGTGTGTGTATATATATAAGTCTCAGGGCCTGGACTGTGGTGTGTGTGTGTATATATATAAGTCTCAGGGTCTGGACTGTGGTGTGTGTGTGTATATATATAAGTCTCAGGGCATGGACTGTGGTGTGTGTGTTTATATATATAAGTCTCAGGGCATGGACTGTGGTGTGTGTGTATATATATAAGTCTCAGGGCATGGACTGTGGTGTGTGTGTATATATATAAGTCTCAGGGCATGGACTGTGGTGTGTGTGTGTGTGTATATATATAAGTCTCAGGGCATGGACTGTGGTGTGTGTGTGTATATATATAAGTCTCAGGGCATGGACTGTGGTGTGTGTGTGTATATATATAAGTCTCAGGGCATGGACTGTGGTGTGTGTGTGTATATATATAAGTCTCAGGGCATGGACTGTGGTGTGTGTGTGTATATATATAAGTCTCAGGGCATGGACTGTGGTCTGTGTGTGTGTGTATATATATAAGTCTCAGGGCATGGACTGTGGTGTGTGTGTGTATATATATAAGTCTCAGGGCATGGACTGTGGTGTGTGTGTGTATATATATAAGTCTCAGGGCATGGACTGTGGTCTGTGTGTGTGTGTATATATATAAGTCTCAGGGCCTGGACTGTGGTGTGAGTGTGTATATATATAAGTCTCAGGGCATGGACTGTGGTGTGTGTGTGTATATATATAAGTCTCAGGGCATGGACTGTGGTCTGTGTGTGTGTGTATATATATAAGTCTCAGGGCCTGGACTGTGGTGTGTGTGTATATATATATAAGTCTCAGGGCCTGGACTGTGGTGTGTGTGTGTATATATATAAGTCTCAGGGCCTGGACTGTGGTGTGTGTGTGTATATATATAAGTCTCAGGGCCTGGACTGTGGTGTGTGTGTGTATATATATAAGTATCAGGGCCTGGACTGTGGTGTGTGTGTGTATATATATAAGTATCAGGGCCTGGACTGTGGTGTGTGTGTGTGTATATATATAAGTCTCAGGGCATGGACTGTGGTGTGTGTATATATATATGAGTCTCAGGGCCTGGACTGTGGTGTGTGTGTGTATATATATAAGTCTCAGGGCCTGGACTGTGGTGTGTGTGTGTATATATATAAGTATCAGGGCCTGGACTGTGGTGTGTGTGTGTATATATATAAGTCTCAGGGCCTGGACTGTGGTGTGTGTGTGTATATATATAAGTATCAGGGCCTGGACTGTGGTGTGTGTGTGTATATATATAAGTATCAGGGCCAGGACTGTGGTGTGTGTGTGTATATATATAAGTCTCAGGGCCTGGACTGTGGTGTGTGTGTGTATATATATAAGTATCAGGGCCTGGACTGTGGTGTGTGTGTGTATATATATATGTCTCAGGGCCTGGACTGTGGTGTGTGTGTATATATATAAGTATCAGGGCCTGGACTGTGGTGTGTGTGTGTATATATATAAGTCTCAGGGCCTGGACTGTGGTGTGTGTGTATATATATAAGTCTCAGGGTCTGGACTGTGGTGTGTGTGTGTGTATATATATAAGTCTCAGGGCCTGGACTGTGGTGTGTGTGTGTATATATATATAAGTCTCAGGGCCTGGACTGTGGTGTGTGTGTGTATATATATATAAGTCTCAGGGCCTGGACTGTGGTGTGTGTGTGTATATATATAAGTCTCAGGGCCTGGACTGTGGTGTGTGTGTGTATATATATATAAGTCTCAGGGCCTGGACTGTGGTGTGTGTGTGTATATATATATAAGTCTCAGGGCCTGGACTGTGGTGTGTGTGTGTATATATATAAGTCTCAGGGCATGGACTGTGGTGTGTGTGTATATATATATAAGTCTCAGGGCCTGGACTGTGGTGTGTGTGTGTATATATATAAGTCTCAGGGCCTGGACTGTGGTGTGTGTGTGTATATATATATGAGTCTCAGGGCCTGGACTGTGGTGTGTGTGTGTATATATATAAGTATCAGGGCCTGGACTGTGGTGTGTGTGTGTATATATATAAGTATCAGGGCCTGGACTGTGGTGTGTGTGTGTTTATATATATAAGTCTCAGGGCCTGGACTGTGGTGTGTGTGTATTTATATAAGTCTCAGGGTCTGGACTGTGGTGTGTGTGTGTATATATATAAGTATCAGGGCCTGGACTGTGGTGTGTGTGTGTATATATATATAAGTCTCAGGGCCTGGACTGTGGTGTGTGTGTATTTATATAAGTCTCAGGGCATGGACTGTGGTGTGTGTGTGTGTATATATAAGTCTCAGGGCATGGACTGTGGTGTGTGCGTGTATATATATAAGTCTCAGGGTCTGGACTGTGGTGTGTGTATGTATATATATATAAGTCTCAGGGCCTGGACTGTGGTGTGTGTGTGTATATATATCAGTCTCAGGGCATGGACTGTGGTGAGCGTGTGTGTATATATATAAGTCTCAGGGCCTGGACTGTGGTGTGTGTGTTTATATATATAAGTCTCAGGGCCTGGACTGTGGTGTGTGTGTGTATTTATATAAGTCTCAGGGCATGGACTGTGGTGTGTGTGTGTATTTATATAAGTCTCAGGGCCTGGACTGTGGTGAGCGTGTGTGTATATATATAAGTCTCAGGGCCTGGACTGTGGTGAGCGTGTATATATATATATAAGTCTCAGGGCCTGGACTTTGGTGAGCGTGTGTGTATTTATATAAGTCTCAGGGCCTGGACTGTGGTGAGCGTGTGTGTATATATATAAGTCTCAGGGCCTGGACTGTGGTGTGTGTGTGTATATATATAAGTCTCAGGGCCTGGACTGTGGTGTGTGTGTATATATATATATAAGTCTCAGGGTCTGGACTGTGGTGTGTGTGTGTGTATATATATAAGTCTCAGGGCCTGGACTGTGGTGTGTGTGTGTATATATATAAGTCTCAGGGCCTGGACTGTGGTGTGTGTGTGTGTATATATATAAGTCTCAGGGCCTGGACTGTGGTGTGTGTGTGTGTATATATATAAGTCTCAGAGCCTGGACTGTGGTGAGTGTGTGTATATATATATATATAAGTCTCAGGGTCTGGACTGTGGTGTGTGTGTGTGTATATATATAAGTCTCAGGGCCTGGACTGTGGTGAGTGTGTGTATATATATATATATAAGTCTCAGGGCCTGGATTGTGGTGTGTGTGTGTATATATATATATATAAGTCTCAGGGCATGGACTGTGGTGTGTGTGTGTGTATATATATAAGTCTCAGGGCCTGGACTGTGGTGAGTGTGTGTATATATATATATATATAAGTCTCAGGGCCTGGACTGTGGTGTGTGTGTATATATATATATATATATATGTCTCAGGGTCTGGACTGTGGTGTGTGTGTGTATATATATAAGTATCAGGGCCTGGACTGTTGTGTGTGTGTGTATATATATAAGTCTCAGGGCCTGGACTGTGGTGTGTGTGTGTATATATATATAAGTCTCAGGGCCTGGACTGTGGTGTGTGTGTGTATTTATATAAGTCTCAGGGCCTGGACTGTGGTGTGTGTGTGTATATATATAAGTATCAGGGCCTGGACTGTGGTGTGTGTGTGTGTGTTTATATAAGTCTCAGGGCCTGGACTGTGGTGTGTGTGTGTATATATATAAGTATCAGGGCCTGGACTGTGGTGTGTGTGTGTGTGTTTATATATAAGTCTCAGGGTCTGGACTGTGGTGTGTGTGTGTATTTATATAAGTCTCAGGGCCTGGACTGTGGTGTGTGTGTGTATATATATAAGTATCAGGGCCTGGACTGTGGTGTGTGTGTGTGTGTTTATATAAGTCTCAGGGCCTGGACTGTGGTGTGTGTGTGTATATATATAAGTATCAGGGCCTGGACTGTGGTGTGTGTGTGTGTATATATATAAGTCTCAGGGCATGGACTGTGGTGTGTGTGTGTTTATATATAAGTCTCAGGGCCTGGACTGTGGTGTGTGTTTGTATATATATAAGTATCAGGGCCTGGACTGTGGTGTGTGTGTGTGTGTTTATATATAAGTCTCAGGGCCTGGACTGTGGTGTGTGTGTGTATATATATAAGTATCAGGGCCTGGACTGTGGTGTGTGTGTGTATATATATAAGTCTCAGGGCCTGGACTGTGGTGTGTGTGTGTATATATATAAGTATCAGGGCCTGGACTGTGGTGTGTGTGTGTGTATATATATAAGTATCAGGGCCTGGACTGTGGTGTGTGTGTGTATATATATATAAGTCTCAGGGCCTGGACTGTGGTGTGTGGGTATATATATAAGTCTCAGGGCCTGGACTGTGGTGTGTGTGTGTATATATATAAGTATCAGGGGCTGGACTGTGGTGTGTGTGTGTGTGTTTATATATAAGTCTCAGGGCCTGGACTGTGGTGTGTGTTTGTGTGTATATATATAAGTCTCAGGGCCTGGACTGTGGTGTGTGTGTGTGTATATATAAGTCTCAGGGCCTGGACTGTGGTGTGTGTGTGTGTATATATATAAGTATCAGGGCCTGGACTGTGGTGTGTGTGTGTGTATATATATAAGTCTCAGGGCATGGACTGTGGTGTGTGTGTGTGTATATATATAAGTATCAGGGCCTGGACTGTGGTGTGTGTGTGTATGTATATAAGTCTCAGGGCCTGGACTGTGGTGAGCGTGTGTGTATTTATATAAGTCTCAGGGCCTGGACTGTGGTGTGTGTGTGTGTGTTTATATATAAGTCTCAGGGCCTGGACTGTGGTGTGAGTGTGTATATATATAAGTCTCAGGGCCTGGACTGTGGTGTGTGTGTGTATATATATAAGTCTCAGGGCCTGGACTGTGGTGTGTGTGTGTATATATATAAGTCTCAGGGCCTGGACTGTGGTGTGTGTGTGTATATATATAAGTCTCAGGGCCTGGACTGTGGTGTGTGTGTGTATATATATACGTCTCAGGGCCTGGACGGTGGTGTGTGTGTGTTTATATATAAGTCTCAGGGCCTGGACTGTGGTGAGTGTGTGTATATATATAAGTCTCAGGGCCTGGACTGTGGTGTGTGTGTGTATTTATATAAGTCTCAGGGCCTGGACTGTGGTGTGTGTGTGTGTATATATATAAGTCTCAGGGCCTGGACTGTGGTGAGTGTGTGTATATATATAAGTCTCAGGGCCTGGACTGTGGTGTGTGTGTATATATATATAAGTCTCAGGGCCTGGACTGTGGTGTGTGTGTGTGTGTTTATATATAAGTCTCAGGGCCTGGACTGTGGTGAGCGTGTGCGTATTTATATAAGTCTCAGGGCCTGGACTGTGGTGTGTGTGTGTGTATATATATAAGTATCAGGGCCTGGACTGTGGTGTGTGTGTGTGTATATATATATATAAGTCTCAGGGCCTGGACTGTGGTGTGTGTGTGTGTATATATATATATAAGTCTCAGGGCCTGGACTGTGGTGTGTGTGTGTGTATATATATAAGTCTCAGGGCCTGGACAGTGGTGTGTGTTTGTGTGTATATATATAAGTCTCAGGGCCTGGACTGTGGTGTGTGTGTGTGTATATATATAAGTATCAGGGCCTGGACTGTGGTGTGTGTGTGTGTATATATATATATAAGTCTCAGGGCCTGGACTGTGGTGTGTGTGTGTGTATATATATAAGTCTCAGGGCCTGGACTGTGGTGTGTGTTTGTGTGTATATATATAAGTCTCAGGGCCTGGACTGTGGTGTGTGTGTGTGTATATATATAAGTATCAGGGCCTGGACTGTGGTGTGTGTGTGTGTATATATATATATAAGTCTCAGGGCCTGGACTGTTGTGTGTGTGTGTATATATATAAGTCTCAGGGCATGGACTGTGGCGTGTGTTTGTATATATATAAGTATCAGGGCCTGGACTGTGGTGTGTGTGTGTGTATATATAAGTCTCAGGGCCTGGACTGTGGTGTGTGTGTGTGTATATATACAAGTCTCAGGGCCTGGACTGTGGTGTGTGTATATATATATATAAGTCTCAGGGCCTGGACTGTGGTGTGTGTGTGTGTATATATATATATAAGTCTCAGGGCCTGGACTGTGGTGTGTGTGTGTGTATATATAAGTATCAGGGCCTGGACTGTGGTGTGTGTGTGTGTATATATAAGTCTCAGGGCCTGGACTGTGGTGTGTGTGTGTGTATATATACAAGTCTCAGGGCCTGGACTGTGGTGTGTGTGTGTGTATATATACAAGTCTCAGGGCATGGACTGTGGCGTGTGTGTGTATATATATAAGTCTCAGGGCCTGGACTGTGGTGTGTGTGTGTGTATTTATATAAGTCTCAGGGCCTGGACTGTGGTGTGTGTGTGTGTATATATATAAGTATCAGGGCCTGGACTGTGGTGTGTGTGTGTGTATATATAAGTCTCAGGGCCTGGACTGTGGTGTGTGTGTGTGTATATATATAAGTCTCAGGGCATGGACTGTGGTGTGTGTGTGTATTTATATAAGTCTCAGGGCCTGGACTGTGGTGTGTGTGTATGTATATATATATGTCTCAGGGCCTGGACTGTGGTGTGTGTGTATATATATATAAGTCTCAGGTTCTGGACTGTGGTGTGTGTGTGTATATATATAAGTCTCAGGGCCTGGACTGTGGTGAGTGTGTGTATATATATAAGTCTCAGGGCATGGACTGTGGTGTGTGTGTGTATATATAAGTCTCAGGGCCTGGACTGTGGTGTGTGTGTGTATATATAAGTCTCAGGGCATGGACTGTGGAGTGTGTGTGTATATATATATAAGTCTCAGTGCCTGGACTGTGGTATGTGTGTATATATATATATAAGTCTCAGGGTCTGGACTGTGGTATGTGTGTATATATATATAAGTCTCAGGGCATGGACTGTGGTGAGCGTGTGTGTATTTATATAAGTCTCAGGGCCTGGACTGTGGTGTGTGTGTGTTTATATATAAGTCTCAGGGCCTGGACTGTGGTGAGTGTCTGTGTTTATATAAGTCTCAGGGCCTGGACTGTGGTGAGCGTGTGCGTATTTATATAAGTATCAGGGCATGGACTGTGGTGTGTGTGTGTGTGTATTTATATAAGTCTCAGGGCCTGGACTGTGGTGTGTGTGTTGAAATATATAAGTCTCAGGGCATGGACTGTGGTGTGTGTGTATATATATAAGTCTCAGGGCATGGACTGTGGTCTGTGTGTGTGTGTATATATATAAGTCTCAGGGCCTGGACTGTGGTGTGTGTGTATATATATATAAGTCTCAGGGCCTGGACTGTGGTGTGTGTGTGTGTATATATATAAGTCTCAGGGCCTGGACTGTGGTGTGTGTGTGTATATATATAAGTATCAGGGCCTGGACTGTGGTGTGTGTGTGTATATATATAAGTATCAGGGCCTGGACTGTGGTGTGTGTGTGTGTATATATATAAGTCTCAGGGCATGGACTGTGGTGTGTGTGTGTGTATATATATATGAGTCTCAGGGCCTGGACTGTGGTGTGTGTGTGTATATATATAAGTATCAGGGCCTGGACTGTGGTGTGTGTGTGTATATATATAAGTATCAGGGCCTGGACTGTGGTGTGTGTGTGTGTATATATATAAGTCTCAGGGCATGGACTGTGGTGTGTGTATATATATATGAGTCTCAGGGCCTGGACTGTGGTGTGTGTGTGTATATATATAAGTCTCAGGGCCTGGACTGTGGTGTGTGTGTGTATATATATAAGTATCAGGGCCTGGACTGTGGTGTGTGTGTGTATATATATATAAGTCTCAGGGCCTGGACTGTGGTGTGTGTGTATTTATATAAGTCTCAGGGTCTGGACTGTGTTGTGTGTGTGTGTATATATATAAGTCTCAGGGCCTGGACTGTGGTGTGTGTGTGTATATATATATAAGTCTCAGGGCCTGGACTGTGGTGTGTGTGTATTTATATAAGTCTCAGGGTCTGGACTGTGGTGTGTGTGTGTATATATATAAGTCTCAGGGCCTGGACTGTGGTGTGTGTGTGTATATATATATAAGTCTCAGGGCCTGGACTGTGGTGTGTGTGTGTATATATATAAGTCTCAGGGCCTGGACTGTGGTGTGTGTGTGTATATATATGAGTCTCAGGGCCTGGACTGTGGTGTGTATGTGTATATATATAAGTCTCAGGGCCTGGACTGTGGTGTGTGTGTGTATATATATAAGTCTCAGGGCCTGGACTGTGGTGTGTGTGTGTATATATATAAGTCTCAGGGTCTGGACTGTGGTGTGTGTGTGTATATATATGAGTCTCAGGGCCTGGACTGTGGTGTGTGTGTGTATATATATAAGTATCAGGGCCTGGACTGTGGTGTGTGTGTGTTTATATATATAAGTCTCAGGGCCTGGACTGTGGTGTGTGTGTGTATATATATAAGTCTCAGGGCCTGGACTGTGGTGTGTGTGTGTATATATATTAGTCTCAGGGTCTGGACTGTGGTGTGTGTGTGTATATATATGAGTCTCAGGGCCTGGACTGTGGTGTGTATGTGTATATATATAAGTATCAGGGCCTGGACTGTGGTGTGTGTGTGTATATATATAAGTATCAGGGCCTGGACTGTGGTGTGTGTGTGTTTATATATATAAGTCTCAGGGCCTGGACTGTGGTGTGTGTGTATTTATATAAGTCTCAGGGTCTGGACTGTGGTGTGTGTGTATATATATAAGTATCAGGGCCTGGACTGTGGTGTGTGTGTGTGTATATATATATAAGTCTCAGGGCCTGGACTGTGGTGTGTGTGTATATATATATATAAGTCTCAGGGCATGGACTGTGGTGTGTGTGTGTATATATATAAGTATCAGGGCCTGGACTGTGGTGTGTGTGTGTATATATATATAAGTCTCAGGGCCTGGACTGTGGTGTGTGTGTGTATATATATAAGTATCAGGGCCTGGACTGTGGTGTGTGTGTGTATATATATATAAGTCTCAGGGCCTGGACTGTGGTGTGTGTGTGTATTTATATAAGTCTCAGGGCATGGACTGTGGTGTGTGTGTGTGTATATATAAGTCTCAGGGCATGGACTGTGGTGTGTGCGTATGTATATATATAAGTCTCAGGGTCTGGACTGTGGTGTGTGTATGTATATATATATAAGTCTCAGGGCCTGGACTGTGGTGTGTGTGTGTGTATATATATAAGTCTCAGGGCCTGGACTGTGGTGTGTGTGTTTATATATATAAGTCTCAGGGCCTGGACTGTGGTGTGTGTGTGTATTTATATAAGTCTCAGGGCATGGACTGTGGTGTGTGTGTATGTATATATATATAAGTCTCAGGGCCTGGACTGTGGTGTGTGTGTGTATTTATATAAGTCTCAGGGCATGGACTGTGGTGTGTGTGTATGTATATATATATAAGTCTCAGGGCCTGGACTGTGGTGTGTGTGTGTATATATATAAGTCTCAGGGCCTGGACTGTGGTGTGTGTGTGTATATATATAAGTCTCAGGGCCTGGACTGTGGTGTGTGTGTATATATATATATAAGTCTCAGGGTCTGGACTGTGGTGTGTGTGTGTGTATATATATAAGTCTCAGGGCCTGGACTGTGGTGTGTGTGTGTATATATATAAGTCTCAGGGCCTGGACTGTGGTGTGTGTGTGTGTATATATATAAGTCTCAGGGCCTGGACTGTGGTGTGTGTGTATATATATATATATAAGTCTCAGGGTCTGGACTGTGGTGTGTGTGTGTATATATATAAGTCTCAGGGCCTGGACTGTGGTGTGTGTGTGTGTATATATATAAGTCTCAGGGCCTGGACTGTGGTGTGTGTGTGTATATATATAAGTCTCAGGGCCTGGACTGTGGTGTGTGTGTGTGTATATATATAAGTCTCAGGGCCTGGACTGTGGTGTGTGTGTATATATATATATATAAGTCTCAGGGCCTGGACTGTGGTGTGTGTGTATATATATATATATAAGTCTCAGGGCCTGGACTGTGGTGTGTGTGTGTATATATATAAGTCTCAGGGCCTGGACTGTGGTGTGTGTGTGTGTATATATATAAGTCTCAGGGCCTGGACTGTGGTGTGTGTGTATATATATATATATAAGTCTCAGAGCCTGGACTGTGGTGAGTGTGTGTATATATATATATATATATAAGTCTCAGGGTCTGGACTGTGGTGTGTGTGTGTATATATATAAGTCTCAGGGCCTGGACTGTGGTGAGTGTGTGTATATATATAAGTCTCAGGGCCTGGACTGTGGTGTGTGTGTGTGTATATATAAGTCTCAGGGCCTGGACTGTGGTGTGTATGTGTGTGTATATATAAGTCTCAGGTTCTGGACTGTGGTGTGTGTGTGTATATATATAAGTCTCAGTGCATGGACTGTGGTGTGTGTGTGTATATATATAAGTCTCAGGGCCTGGACTGTGGTGTGTGTGTATATATATATATATATATATGTCTCAGGGTCTGGACTGTGGTGTGTGTGTGTATATATATAAGTATCAGGGCCTGGTCTGTTGTGTGTGTGTGTATATATATAAGTATCAGGGCCTGGACTGTGGTGTGTGTGTATATATATATAAGTCTCAGGGCCTGGACTGTGGTGTGTGTGTATATATATATATATATATGTCTCAGGGTCTGGACTGTGGTGTGTGTGTGTATATATATAAGTATCAGGGCCTGGTCTGTTGTGTGTGTGTGTATATATATAAGTATCAGGGCCTGGACTGTGGTGTGTGTGTATATATATATAAGTCTCAGGGCCTGGACTGTGGTGTGTGTGTATATATATATATATATAAGTCTCAGGGCCTGGACTGTGGTGTGTGTGTATATATATATATATATATGTCTCAGGGTCTGGACTGTGGTGTGTGTGTGTATATATATAAGTATCAGGGCCTGGTCTGTTGTGTGTGTGTGTATATATATAAGTCTCAGGGCATGGACTGTGGTGTGTGTGTGTATATATATAAGTCTCAGGGCCTGGACTGTGGTGTGTGTGTGTATATATATAAGTCTCAGGGCCTGGACTGTGTTGTGTGTGTGTATATATATAAGTCTCAGGGCCTGGACTGTGTTGTGTGTGTGTATATATATAAGTCTCAGGGCCTGGACTGTGGTGTGTGTGTGTGTATATATATAAGTATCAGGGCCTGGACTGTTGTGTGTGTATGTATATATATAAGTCTCAGGGCCTGGACTGTGGTGAGCGTGTGTGTATTTATATACGTCTCAGGGCCTGGACTGTGGTGTGTGTGTGTGTGTATATATATAAGTATCAGGGCCTGGACTGTGGTGTGTGTGTGTGTGTTTATATATAAGTCTCAGGGCCTGGACTGTGGTGTGTGTTTGTATATATATAAGTATCAGGGCCTGGACTGTGGTGTGTGTGTGTGTGTTTATATATAAGTCTCAGGGCCTGGACTGTGGTGTGTGTGTGTATATATATAAGTATCAGGGCCTGGACTGTGGTGTGTGTGTGTATATATATAAGTCTCAGGGCCTGGACTGTAGTGTGTGTGTGTATATATATAAGTATCAGGGCCTGGACTGTGGTGTGTGTGTGTGTGTATATATATAAGTATCAGGGCCTGGACTGTGGTGTGTGTGTGTATATATATAAGTCTCAGGGCCTGGACTGTGGTGTGTGTTTGTATATATATAAGTATCAGGGCCTGGACTGTGGTGTGTGTGTGTGTGTTTATATATAAGTCTCAGGGCCTGGACTGTGGTGTGTGTGTGTATATATATAAGTCTCAGGGCCTGGACTGTGGTGTGTGTGTGTGTATATATAAGTATCAGGGCATGGACTGTGGTGTGTGTGTGTATATATATAAGTCTCAGGGCCTGGACTGTGGTGTGTGTGTATATATATAAGTGTCAGGGCCTGGACTGTGGTGTGTGTGTGTGTATATATAAGTCTCAGGGCCTGGACTGTGGTGTGTGGGTATATATATAAGTCTCAGGGCCTGGACTGTGGTGTGTGTGTATATATATATAAGTCTCAGGGCATGGACTGTGGTGTGTGTGTGTATATATATAAGTATCAGGGCCTGGACTGTGGTGTGTGTGTGTGTATATATATAAGTATCAGGGCCTGGACTGTGGTGTGTGTGTGTATATATATAAGTATCAGGGCCTGGACTGTGGTGTGTGTGTGTGTATATATATAAGTATCAGGGCCTGGACTGTGGTGTGTGTGTGTATATATATAAGTATCAGGGCCTGGACTGTGGTGTGTGTGTGTATATATATAAGTATCAGGGCCTGGACTGTGGTGTGTGTGTGTGTATATATATATAAGTATCAGGGCCTGGACTGTGGTGTGTGTGTGTATATATATAAGTATCAGGGCCTGGACTGTGGTGTGTGTGTGTATATATATAAGTCTCAGGGCCTGGACTGTGGTGTGTGTGTGTATATATATATAAGTCTCAGGGCCTGGACTGTGGTGTGTGTGTGTGTATATATATAAGTCTCAGGGCCTGGACTGTGGTGTGTGTGTGTGTATATATATAAGTCTCAGGGTCTGGACTGTGGTGTGTGTGTATGTATATATATAAGTATCAGGGCCTGGACTGTGGTGTTTGTGTGTTTATATATATAAGTATCAGGGCCTGGACTGTGGTGTGTGTGTGTGTATATATATAAGTCTCAGGGCCTGGACTGTGGTGAGCGTGTGTGTATTTATATAAGTCTCAGGGCCTGGACTGTGGTGAGCGTGTGTGTATTTATATAAGTCTCAGGGCCTGGACTGTGGTGTGTGTGTGTTTATATATATAAGTATCAGGGCCTGGACTGTGGTGTGTGTATATATATATAAGTATCAGGGCCTGGACTGTGGTGTGTGTGTGTGTATATATATAAGTCTCAGGGCCTGGACTGTGGTGAGCGTGTGTGTATTTATATAAGTCTCAGGGCCTGGACTGTGGTGTGTGTGTGTGTGTTTATATATAAGTCTCAGGGCCTGGACTGTGGTGTGTGTGTGTGTTTATATATAAGTCTCAGGGCCTGGACTGTGGTGAGTGTGTGTGTATTTATATAAGTCTCAGGGCCTGGACTGTGGTGTGTGTGTGTGTGTTTATATATAAGTCTCAGGGCCTGGACTGTGGTGTGTGTGTGTGTTTATATATAAGTCTCAGGGCCTGGACTGTGGTGAGTGTGTGTGTATTTATATAAGTCTCAGGGCCTGGACTGTGGTGTGTGTGTGTGTGTTTATATATAAGTCTCAGGGCCTGGACTGTGGTGAGTGTCTGTGTTTATATAAGTCTCAGGGCCTGGACTGTGGTGAGCGTGTGCGTATTTATATAAGTCTCAGGGCCTGGACTGTGGTGTGTGTGTGTGTATATATATAAGTCTCAGGTCATGGACTGTGGTGTGTGTGTGTGTATATATATAAGTATCAGGGCCTGGACTGTGGTGTGTGTGTGTGTATATATATATATAAGTCTCAGGGCCTGGACTGTTGTGTGTGTGTGTATATATATAAGTCTCAGGGCCTGGACTGTGGTGAGTGTGTGTGTATATATATATAAGTCTCAGGGCCTGGACTGTGGTGAGTGTGTGTATATATATAAGTCTCAGGGTCTGGACTGTGGTGTGTGTGTATATATATATAAGTATCAGGGCCTGGACTGTGGTGAGTGTGTGTGTATATATATATAAGTCTCAGGGCCTGGACTGTGGTGTGTGTGTATATATATATAAGTATCAGGGCCTGGACTGTGGTGTGTGTGTATATATATATATAAGTATCAGGGCCTGGACTGTGGTGAGTGTGTGTGTATATATATAAGTATCAGGGCCTGGACTGTGGTGTGTGTGTATATATATATAAGTATCAGGGCCTGGACTGTGGTGTGTGTGTATATATATATAAGTATCAGGGCCTGGACTGTGGTGTGTGTGTATATATATATATAAGTATCAGGGCCTGGACTGTGGTGTGTGTGTGTATATATATAAGTCTCAGGGCCTGGACTGTGGTGTGTGTTTGTGTGTATATATATAAGTCTCAGGGCCTGGACTGTGGTGTGTGTTTGTGTGTATATATATAAGTCTCAGGGCCTGGACTGTGGTGTGTGTGTGTGTATATATATAAGTCTCAGGGCCTGGACTGTGGTGTGTGTGTATATATATATAAGTATCAGGGCCTGGACTGTGGCGTGTGTGTGTATATATATAAGTATCAGGGCCTGGACTGTGGTGTGTGTGTGTGTATATATATAAGTCTCAGGGCCTGGACTGTGGTGTGTGTGTGTATTTACATAAGTCTCAGGGCCTGGACTGTGGTGTGTGTGTGTGTATATATATAAGTCTCAGGGCATGGACTGTGGTGTGTGTGTGTGTATATATATAAGTCTCAGGGCCTGGACTGTGGTGTGTGTTTGTGTGTATATATATAAGTCTCAGGGCCTGGACTGTGGTGTGTGTGTGTGTATATATATAAGTCTCAGGGCCTGGACTGTGGTGTGTGTGTATATATATATAAGTATCAGGGCCTGGACTGTGGTGTGTGTGTGTGTATATATATAAGTCTCAGGGCCTGGACTGTGGTGTGTGTGTGTGTATATATATAAGTCTCAGGGCCTGGACTGTGGTGTGTGTGTGTATTTACATAAGTCTCAGGGCCTGGACTGTGGTGTGTGTGTGTGTATATATATAAGTCTCAGGGCATGGACTGTGGTGTGTGTGTGTGTATATATATAAGTCTCAGGGCCTGGACTGTGGTGTGTGTGTGTATATATAAGTCTCAGGGCATGGACTGTGGTGTGTGTGTGTGTATATATATAAGTCTCAGGGCCTGGACTGTGGTGTGTGTGTGTATATATATAAGTCTCAGGGCCTGGACTGTGGTGTGTGTGTGTATTTACATAAGTCTCAGGGCATGGACTGTGGTGTGTGTGTGTATATATATATAAGTCTCAGGGCATGGACTGTGGTGTGTGTGTGTATATATATAAGTATCAGGGCCTGGACTGTGGCGTGTGTGTGTATATATATAAGTATCAGGGCCTGGACTGTGGTGTGTGTGTGTGTATATATATAAGTCTCAGGGCCTGGACTGTGGTGTGTGTGTGTATTTATATAAGTCTCAGGGCCTGGACTGTGGTGTGTGTGTGTGTATATATATAAGTATCAGGGCCTGGACTGTGGTGTGTGTGTGTGTATATATAAGTCTCAGGGCCTGGACTGTGGTGTGTGTGTGTGTATATATATAAGTCTCAGGGCCTGGACTGTGGTGTGTGTGTGTATTTATATAAGTCTCAGGGCCTGGACTGTGGTGTGTGTGTGTGTATATATATAAGTATCAGGGCCTGGACTGTGGCGTGTGTGTGTATATATATAAGTATCAGGGCCTGGACTGTGGTGTGTGTGTGTATATATATAAGTCTCAGGGCCTGGACTGTGGTGTTTGTGTGTGTATATATATAAGTCTCAGGGCCTGGACTGTGGTGTGTGTGTGTATATATGTAAGTATCAGGGCCTGGACTGTGGTGTGTGTGTGTATATATCAGTCTCAGGGCCTGGACTGTGGTGTGTGTGTGTATATATATAAGTCTCAGGGCCTGGACTGTGGTGTGTGTGTGTGTATATATATAAGTCTCAGGTTCTGGACTGTGGTGTGTGTGTATATATAAGTCTCAGGGCCTGGACTGTGGTGTGTGTGTGTGTATATATATAAGTCTCAGGTTCTGGACTGTGGTGAGTGTGTGTGTATATATATAAGTCTCAGGTTCTGGACTGGGGTGTGTGTGTGTATATATATATAAGTCTCAGGGCATGGACTGTGGTGTGTGTGTGTATATATATATAAGTCTCAGGGCATGGACTGTGGTGTGTGTGTATGTATATATATATGTCTCAGGGCCTGGACTGTGGTGTGTGTGTATATATATATAAGTCTCAGGGTCTGGACTGTGGTGTGTGTGTGTATATATATATAAGTCTCAGGGCCTGGACTGTGGTGTGTGTGTGTATATATATATAAGTCTCAGGTTCTGGACTGTGGTGTGTGTGTATATATATATAAGTCTCAGGGCCTGGACTGTGGTGTGTGTGTGTATATATATATAAGTCTCAGGTTCTGGACTGTGGTGTGTGTGTGTATATATATAAGTCTCAGGGCCTGGACTGTGGTGAGTGTGTGTATATATATAAGTCTCAGGGCATGGACTGTGGTGTGTGTGTGTATATATAAGTCTCAGGGCCTGGACTGTGGTGTGTATGTGTATATATAAGTCTCAGGGCATGGACTGTGGAGTGAGTGTGTGTGTATATATATAAGTCTCAGGGCCTGGACTGTGGTATGTGTGTATATATATATATAAGTCTCAGGGTCTGGACTGTGGTATGTGTGTATATATATATAAGTCTCAGGGCATGGACTGTGGTGAGTGTCTGTGTTTATATAAGTCTCAGGGCCTGGACTGTGGTGAGCGTGTGCGTATTTATATAAGTCTCAGGGCCTGGACTGTGGTGTGTGTGTGTGTGTTTATATATAAGTCTCAGGGCCTGGACTGTGGTGAGTGTCTGTGTTTATATAAGTCTCAGGGCCTGGACTGTGGTGAGCGTGTGCGTATTTATATAAGTCTCAGGGCCTGGACTGTGGTGTGTGTGTGTGTGTTTATATAAGTCTCAGGGCCTGTACTGTGGTGTGTGTGTGTGTGTTTATATATAAGTCTCAGGGCCTGGACTGTGGTGAGTGTCTGTGTTTATATAAGTCTCAGGGCCTGGACTGTGGTGAGCGTGTGCGTATTTATATAAGTCTCAGGGCCTGGACTGTGGTGTGTGTGTGTGTGTTTATATATAAGTATCAGGGCCTGGACTGTGGTGTGTGTGTGTGTATATATATAAGTATCAGGGCCTGGACTGTGGTGTGTGTGTGTGTATATATATAAGTCTCAGGGCCTGGACTGTGGTGTGTGTGTGTGTATATATATAAGTCTCAGGGCCTGGACTGTGGTGTGTGTGTGTGTATATATATAATTCTCAGGGTCTGGACTGTGGTATGTGTGTATATATATAAGTCTCAGGGCCTGGACTGTGGTGTGTGTTTGTGTGTATATATATAAGTCTCAGGGCCTGGACTGTGGTGTGTGTGTGTGTATATATATAAGTCTCAGGGCATGGACTGTGGTGTGTGTGTGTATATATATATAAGTCTCTGGGTCTGGACTGTGGTGTGTGTGTATATATATATAAGTATCAGGGCCTGGACTGTGGTGTGTGTGTATATATATATAAGTCTCAGGGCCTGGACTGTGGTGTGTGTGTGTATATATATATAAGTCTCTGGGTCTGGACTGTGGTGTGTGTATGTATATATATAAGTCTCAGGGCCTGGACTGTGGTGTGTGTGTGTATATATATATAAGTCTCTGGGTCTGGACTGTGGTGTGTGTGTATATATATATAAGTCTCTGGGTCTGGACTGTGGTGTGTGTGTATATATATATAAGTCTCTGGGTCTGGACTGTGGTGTGTGTGTATGTATATATATAAGTCTCAGGGCCTGGACTGTGGTGTGTGTGTGTATATATATATATAAGTCTCTGGGTCTGGACTGTGGTGTGTGTGTGTGTATATATATATAAGTCTCAGGGCCTGGACTGTGGTGTGTGTGTGTGTATATATATAAGTCTCAGGGCCTGGACTGTGGTGTGTGTGTGTGTATATATATAAGTCTCAGGGCCTGGACTGTGGTGTGTGTGTGTGTATATATATATAAGTCTCAGGGCCTGGACTGTGGTGTGTGTGTGTATATATATATAAGTATCAGGGCCTGGACTGTGGTGTGTGTGTGTATATATATATAAGTCTCTGGGTCTGGACTGTGGTGTGTGTGTGTGTATATATATATAAGTCTCAGGGCCTGGACTGTGGTGTGTGTGTGTATATATATATAAGTCTCTGGGTCTGGACTGTGGTGTGTGTGTGTGTATATATATAAGTCTCAGGGCCTGGACTGTGGTGTGTGTGTGTGTATATATATAAGTCTCAGGGCCTGGACTGTGGTGTGTGTGTGTGTATATATATAAGTCTCAGGGCCTGGACTGTGGTGTGTGTGTGTGTATATATATAAGTCTCAGGGCCTGGACTGTGGTGTGTGTGTGTATTTATATAAGTCTCAGGGCCTGGACTGTGGTGTGTGTGTGTATTTATATAAGTCTCAGGGCCTGGACTGTGGTGTGTGTGTGTATATATATAAGTATCAGGGCCTGGACTGTGGCGTGTGTGTGTATATATATAAGTATCAGGGCCTGGACTGTGGTGTGTGTGTGTGTATATATATAAGTATCAGGGCCTGGACTGTGGTGTGTGTGTGTGTATATATAAGTCTCAGGGCCTGGACTGTGGTGTGTGTGTGTGTATATATAAGTCTCAGGGCCTGGACTGTGGTGTGTGTGTGTATATATATAAGTCTCAGGGCCTGGACTGTGGTGTGTGTGTGTGTATATATAAGTCTCAGGGCATGGACTGTGGTGTGTGTGTGTGTATATATATAAGTCTCTGGGCCTGGACTGTGGTGTGTGTGTATATATATATAAGTCTCAGGGCATGGACTGTGGTGTGTGTGTGTCTATATATAAGTCTCAGGGCATGGACTGTGGTGTGTGTGTGTGTATATATATAAGTCTCAGGGCCTGGACTGTGGTGTGTGTGTGTATATATATATAAGTCTCAGTGCCTGGACTGTGGTGTGTGTGTGTGTGTATATATAAGTCTCAGGGCCTGGACTGTGGTGTGTGTGTGTATATATATAAGTCTCAGGGCCTGGACTGTGGTGTGTGTGTGTATATATATAAGTCTCAGGGCCTGGACTGTGGTGTGTGTGTGTGTATATATATAAGTCTCAGGGTCTGGACTGTGGTGTGTGTGTGTGTATATATATAAGTCTCAGGGCCTGGACTGTGGTGTGTGTGTATATATATATAAGTCTCAGGGCCTGGACTGTGGTGTGTGTGTGTATATATATATAAGTCTCAGGGCCTGGACTGTGGTGTGTGTGTATATATATATATAAGTCTCAGTGCCTGGACTGTGGTGTGTGTGTATGTATATATATAAGTCTCAGGGTCTGGACTGTGGTGTGTGTGTATATATATATATAAGTCTCAGTGCCTGGACTGTGGTGTGTGTGTGTATATATATATAAGTCTCAGGGCCTGGACTGTGGTGTGTGTGTGTATATATATAAGTCTCAGGGCCTGGACTGTGGTGTGTGTGTGTATATATATATAAGTCTCAGGGCCTGGACTGGGGTGTGTGTGTATATATATATAAGTCTCAGGGCCTGGACTGTGGTGTGTGTATATATATATAAGTCTCAGTGCCTGGACTGTGGTGTGTGTGTGTGTATATATATAAGTCTCAGAGCCTGGACTGTGGTGTTTGTGTGTGTATATATATAAGTCTCAGGGCCTGGACTGTGGTGTGTGTGTGTATATATGTAAGTATCAGGGCCTGGACTGTGGTGTGTGTGTGTATATATATATAAGTCTCAGGGCCTGGACTGTGGTGTGTGTATATATATATAAGTCTCAGGGCCTGGACTGTGGTGAGTGTGTATATATATAAGTCTCAGAGCCTGGACTGTGGTGTTTGTGTGTGTATATATATAAGTCTCAGGGCCTGGACTGTGGTGTGTGTGTGTATATATGTAAGTATCAGGGCCTGGACTGTGGTGTGTGTGTGTATATATATATAAGTCTCAGGGCCTGGACTGGGGTGTGTGTGTATATATATATAAGTCTCAGAGCCTGGACTGTGGTGTTTGTGTGTGTATATATATAAGTCTCAGGGCCTGGACTGTGGTGTGTGTGTGTATATATGTAAGTCTCAGGGCCTGGACTGTGGTGTGTGTGTGGATATATATAGGTCTCAGTGCCTGGACTGTGGTGTGTGTGTGTATATATATATAAGTCTCAGGGCCTGGACTGTGGTGTGTGTGTGTATATATATATAAGTCTCAGGGCCTGGACTGTGGTGTGTGTGTGTGTCTATATATATAAGTCTCAGGGCCTGGACTGTGGTGTGTGTGTGTATATATATAAGTCTCAGGGTCTGGACTGTGGTGTGTGTGTATATATATATGACTCAGGGCCTGGACTGTGGTGTGTGTGTATATATATATAAGTCTCAGGGCCTGGACTGTGGTGTGTGTGTGTATATATATAAGTCTCAGGGTCTGGACTATGGTGTGTGTGTGTATATATATAAGTCTCAGGTTCTGGACTGTGGTGAGTGTGTGTGTATATATAAGTATCAGGTTCTGGACTGTGGTGTGTGTGTGTATATATATATAAGTCTCAGGGCATGGACTGTGGTGTGTGTGTATGTATATATATATGTCTCAGGGCCTGGACTGTGGTGTGTGTGTATATATAAGTCTCAGGGCCTGGACTGTGGTGTGTGTGTGTGTATATATATAAGTCTCAGGTTCTGGACTGTGGTGAGTGTGTGTGTATATATATAAGTCTCAGGTTCTGGACTGTGGTGTGTGTGTGTATATATATATAAGTCTCAGGGCATGGACGGTGGTGTGTGTGTATGTATATATATATGTCTCAGGGCCTGGACTGTGGTGTGTGTGTATATATATATATGTCTCAGGGCCTGGACTGTGGTGTGTGTATATATATATAAGTCTCAGGGCCTGGACTGTGGTGTGTGTGTGTATATATATATAAGTCTCAGGTTCTGGACTGTGGTGTGTGTGTGTATATATATATATGTCTCAGGGCCTGGACTGTGGTGTGTGTATATATATATAAGTCTCAGGGCATGGACGGTGGTGTGTGTGTATGTATATATATATGTCTCAGGGCCTGGACTGTGGTGTGTGTGTATATATATATATGTCTCAGGGCCTGGACTGTGGTGTGTGTATATATATATAAGTCTCAGGGCCTGGACTGTGGTGTGTGTGTGTATATATATATAAGTCTCAGGGCCTGGACTGTGGTGTGTGTGTGTGTATATATAAGTCTCAGGGCCTGGACTGTGGTGAGTGTGTGTATATATATAAGTCTCAGGGCATGGACTGTGGTGTGTGTGTGTATATATAAGTCTCAGGGCCTGGACTGTGGTATGTGTGTATATATATAAGTCTCAGGGCCTGGACTGTGGTGTGTGTGTGTGTATATATATAAGTCTCAGGGCCTGGACTGTGGTGTGTGTGTGTATATATAAGTCTCAGGGCATGGACTGTGGTGTGTGTGTGTATATATATAAGTCTCAGGGCCTGGACTGTGGTATGTGTGTATATATATATATAAGTCTCAGGGTCTGGACTGTGGTATGTGTGTATATATATATAAGTCTCAGGGCATGGACTGTGGTGTGTGTGTGTATATATATAAGTCTCAGGGCCTGGACTGTGGTATGTGTGTATATATATATATAAGTCTCAGGGTCTGGACTGTGGTATGTGTGTATATATATATAAGTCTCAGGGCCTGGACTGTGGTGTGTGTTTGTGTATATATATAAGTCTCAGGGCATGGACTGTGGTGTGTGTGTGTATATATTAGTCTCAGGGCATGGACTGTGGTGTGTGTGTGTGTGTATATATATAAGTATCAGGGCCTGGACTGTGGTGTGTGTGTGTATATATAAGTCTCAGGGCATGGACTGTGGTGTGTGTGTGTATATATATAAGTCTCAGGGCATGGACTGTGGTGTGTGTGTGTATATATATAAGTCTCAGGGCCTGGACTGTGGTGTGTGTGTGTATATATAAGTCTCAGGGCCTGGACTGTGGTGTGTGTGTATATATATAAGTCTCAGGGCATGGACTGTGGTGTGTGTGTGTATATATAAGTCTCAGTGCATGGACTGTGGTTTGTTTGTGTGTATATATATAAGTATCAGGGCCTGGACTGTGGTGTGTGTGTATATATATAAGTCTCAGGGCATGGACTGTGGTGTGTGTGTGTGTATATAAGTCTCAGGGCATGGACTGTGGTGTGTGTGTGTGTATATATATAAGTCTCAGGGCATGGACTGTGGTGTGTGTGTGTATATATATACGTCTCAGGGTATGGACTGTGGTGTGTGTGTGTGTATATAAGTCTCAGGGCATGGACTGTGGTGTGTGTGTGTGTATATATATATAAGTCTCAGGGCCTGGACTGTGGTGTGTGTGTGTATATATATAAGTCTCAGGGTCTGGACTGTGGTGTGTGTGTGTATATATAAGTCTCAGGGCATGGACTGTGGTGTGTGTGTGTGTTTATAAGTCTCAGGGCATGGACTGTGGTGTGTGAGTGTGTATATATATAAGTCTCAGGGCCTGGACTGTGGTGTGTGTGTGTATATATATAAGTCTCAGGGTCTGGACTGTGGTGTGTGTGTGTATATATATAAGTCTCAGGGCCTGGACTGTGGTGTGTGTGTGTGTATATATATAAGTCTCAGGGCATGGACTGTGGTGTGTGTGTGTATATATATAAGTCTCAGGGTCTGGACTGTGGTGTGTGTGTGTATATATATAAGTCTCAGGGCATGGACTGTGGTGTGTGTGTGTGTATATATATAAGTCTCAGGTTCTGGACTGTGGTGAGTGTGTGTGTATATATATAAGTCTCAGGTTCTGGACTGGGGTGTGTGTGTGTATATATATATAAGTCTCAGGGCATGGACTGTGGTGTGTGTGTGTATATATATAAGTCTCAGGGTCTGGACTGTGGTGTGTGTGTGTATATATATAAGTCTCAGGGCATGGACTGTGGTGTGTGTGTGTGTATATATATAAGTCTCAGGTTCTGGACTGTGGTGAGTGTGTGTGTATATATATAAGTCTCAGGTTCTGGACTGGGGTGTGTGTGTGTATATATATATAAGTCTCAGGGCATGGACTGTGGTGTGTGTGTGTATATATATATAAGTCTCAGGGCATGGACTGTGGTGTGTGTGTATGTATATATATATGTCTCAGGGCCTGGACTGTGGTGTGTGTGTATATATATATAAGTCTCAGGGTCTGGACTGTGGTGTGTGTGTATATATATATAAGTCTCAGGGCCTGGACTGTGGTGTGTGTGTGTATATATATATAAGTCTCAGGTTCTGGACTGTGGTGTGTGTGTATATATATATAAGTCTCAGGCCCTGGACTGTGGTGTGTGTGTGTATATATACATAAGTCTCAGGTTCTGGACTGTGGTGTGTGTGTGTATATATATAAGTCTCAGGGCCTGGACTGTGGTGAGTGTGTGTATATATATAAGTCTCAGGGCATGGACTGTGGTGTGTGTGTGTATATATAAGTCTCAGGGCCTGGACTGTGGTGTGTGTGTGTATATATAAGTCTCAGGGCATGGACTGTGGAGTGTGTGTGTATATATATAAGTCTCAGGGCCTGGACTGTGGTATGTGTGTATATATATATATAAGTCTCAGGGTCTGGACTGTGGTATGTGTGTATATATATATAAGTCTCAGGGCATGGACTGTGGTGAGCGTGTGTGTATTTATATAAGTCTCAGGGCCTGGACTGTGGTGTGTGTGTGTGTGTTTATATATAAGTCTCAGGGCCTGGACTGTGGTGAGTGTCTGTGTTTATATAAGTCTCAGGGCCTGGACTGTGGTGTGTGCGTATTTATATAAGTCTCAGGGCCTGGACTGTGGTGTGTGTGTGTGTGTTTATATATAAGTCTCAGGGCCTGGACTGTGGTGTGTGTGTGTGTGTTTATATATAAGTCTCAGGGCCTGGACTGTGGTGAGTGTCTGTGTTTATATAAGTCTCAGGGCCTGGACTGTGGTGTGTGCGTATTTATATAAGTCTCAGGGCCTGGACTGTGGTGTGTGTGTGTGTGTTTATATATAAGTCTCAGGGCCTGGACTGTGGTGTGTGCGTATTTATATAAGTCTCAGGGCCTGGACTGTGGTGAGTGTCTGTGTTTATATAAGTCTCAGGGCCTGGACTGTGGTGTGTGCGTATTTATATAAGTATCAGGGCCTGGACTGTGGTGTGTGTGTGTATATATATAAGTCTCAGGGCCTGGACTGTGGTGTGTGTGTGTGTATATATATAAGTCTCAGGGCCTGGACTGTGGTGTGTGTGTGTGTATATATATAATTCTCAGGGTCTGGACTGTGGTGTGTGTGTGTATATATATAAGTCTCAGGGCATGGACTGTGGTATGTGTGTATATATATAAGTCTCAGGGCCTGGACTGTGGTGTGTGTGTGTGTATATATATAATTCTCAGGGTCTGGACTGTGGTGTGTGTGTATATATATAAGTCTCAGGGCATGGACTGTGGTATGTGTGTATATATATAAGTCTCAGGGTCTGGACTGTGGTGTGTGTGTGTGTATATATATAAGTCTCAGGGCCTGGACTGTGGTGTGTGTGTGTATATATATAAGTCTCAGGGCATGGACTGTGGTATGTGTGTATATATATAAGTCTCAGGGCCTGGACTGTGGTGTGTGTTTGTGTATATATATAAGTCTCAGGGCCTGGACTGTGGTGTGTGTGTGTGTATATATATAAGTCTCAGGGCCTGGACTGTGGTGTGTATGTGTATATATATATAAGTCTCAGGGCCTGGACTGTGGTGTGTGTGTATATATATATATATATATATAAGTCTCAGGGCCTGGACTGTGGTGTGTGTGTGTATATATATATAAGTCTCAGGGCCTGGACTGTGGTGTGTGTGTGTGTATATATATAAGTCTCAGGGCCTGGACTGTGGTGTGTGTGTGTATATATATATAAGTCTCTGGGTCTGGACTGTGGTGTGTGTGTATATATAAGTCTCAGGGCCTGGACTGTGGTGTGTGTGTGTGTATATATATAAGTCTCAGGGCCTGGACTGTGGTGTGTGTGTGTGTATATATATAAGTCTCAGGGCCTGGACTGTGGTGTGTGTGTGTGTATATATATAAGTCTCAGGGCCTGGACTGTGGTGTGTGTGTGTATTTATATAAGTCTCAGGGCCTGGACTGTGGTGTGTGTGTGTATTTATATAAGTCTCAGGGCCTGGACTGTGGTGTGTGTGTGTATATATATAAGTATCAGGGCCTGGACTGTGGCGTGTGTGTGTATATATATAAGTATCAGGGCCTGGACTGTGGTGTGTGTGTGTGTATATATATAAGTATCAGGGCCTGGACTGTGGTGTGTGTGTGTGTATATATAAGTCTCAGGGCCTGGACTGTGGTGTGTGTGTGTGTATATATATAAGTCTCAGGGCCTGGACTGTGGTGTGTGTGTGTATTTATATAAGTATCAGGGCCTGGACTGTGGTGTGTGTGTGTGTATATATAAGTCTCAGGGCCTGGACTGTGGTGTGTGTGTGTGTATATATATAAGTCTCAGGGCCTGGACTGTGGTGTGTGTGTGTATTTATATAAGTCTCAGGGCCTGGACTGTGGTGTGTGTGTGTGTATATATATATATAAGTCTCAGGGCCTGGACTGTGGTGTGTGTGTGTGTATATATAAGTCTCAGGGCCTGGACTGTGGTGTGTGTGTGTGTATATATATAGTTCTCAGGGCCTGGACTGTGGTGTGTGTGTGTATTTATATAAGTCTCAGGGCCTGGACTGTGGCGTGTGTGTGTGTATATATAAGTCTCAGGGCCTGGACTGTGGTGTGTGTGTGTGTATATATATAAGTCTCAGGGCCTGGACTGTGGTGTGTGTGTGTATTTATATAAGTCTCAGGGCCTGGACTGTGGCGTGTGTGTGTATATATATAAGTATCAGGGCCTGGACTGTGGTGTGTGTGTATATATATAAGTCTCAGGGCCTGGACTGTGGTGTGTGTGTGTATATATATAAGTCTCAGGGCCTGGACTGTGGTGTGTGTGTGTATATATATAAGTCTCAGGGCCTGGACTGTGGTGTGTGTGTGTGTATATATAAGTCTCAGGGTCTGGACTGTGGTGTGTGTGTGTATATATGTAAGTATCAGGGCCTGGACTGTGGTGTGTGTGTGTATATATATAAGTCTCAGGGCCTGGACTGTGGTGTGTGTGTGGATATATATAAGTCTCAGTGCCTGGACTGTGGTGTGTGTGTGTGTATATATATAAGTCTCAGGTTCTGGACTGTGGTGAGTGTGTGTGTATATATAAGTATCAGGTTCTGGACTGTGGTGTGTGTGTATATATATATAAGTCTCAGGTTCTGGACTGTGGTGTGTGTGTATATATAAGTCTCAGGGCCTGGACTGTGGTGTGTGTGTGTGTATATATATAAGTCTCAGGTTCTGGACTGTGGTGAGTGTGTGTGTATATATATAAGTCTCAGGTTCTGGACTGTGGTGTGTGTGTGTATATATATATAAGTCTCAGGGCATGGACTGTGGTGTGTGTGTATGTATATATATATGTCTCAGGGCCTGGACTGTGGTGTGTGTGTATATATATATATGTCTCAGGGCCTGGACTGTGGTGTGTGTATATATATATAAGTCTCAGGGCCTGGACTGTGGTGTGTGTGTGTATATATATATAAGTCTCAGGTTCTGGACTGTGGTGTGTGTGTGTATATATATAAGTCTCAGGGCCTGGACTGTGGTGAGTGTGTGTATATATATAAGTCTCAGGGCATGGACTGTGGTGTGTGTGTGTATATATAAGTCTCAGGGCCTGGACTGTGGTATGTGTGTATATATATAAGTCTCAGGGCCTGGACTGTGTTGTGTGTGTGTGTATATATATAAGTCTCAGGGCCTGGACTGTGGTGTGTGTGTGTATATATAAGTCTCAGGGCATGGACTGTGGTGTGTGTGTGTATATATATAAGTCTCAGGGCCTGGACTGTGGTATGTGTGTATATATATATATAAGTCTCAGGGTCTGGACTGTGGTATGTGTGTATATATATATAAGTCTCAGGGCATGGACTGTGGTGTGTGTGTGTGTATATATATAAGTCTCAGGGCATGGACTGTGGTATGTGTATATATATATATAAGTCTCAGGGTCTGGACTGTGGTATGTGTGTATATATATATAAGTCTCAGGGCCTGGACTGTGGTGTGTGTGTGTGTATATATATAAGTCTCAGGGCATGGACTGTGGTGTGTGTGTGTATATATTAGTCTCAGGGCATGGACTGTGGTGTGTGTGTGTGTGTATATATATAAGTCTCAGGGCATGGACTGTGGTATGTGTATATATATATGTAAGTCTCAGGGTCTGGACTGTGGTATGTGTGTATATATATATAAGTCTCAGGGCCTGGACTGTGGTGTGTGTGTGTATATATATATAAGTCTCAGGGTCTGGACTGTGGTATGTGTATATATATATATAAGTCTCAGGGTCTGGACTGTGGTATGTGTGTATATATATATAAGTCTCAGGGCCTGGACTGTGGTGTGTGTGTGTGTATATATATAAGTCTCAGGGCATGGACTGTGGTGTGTGTGTGTATATATTAGTCTCAGGGCCTGGACTGTGGTGTGTGTGTGTATATATATAAGTATCAGGGCCTGGACTGTGGTGTGTGTGTGTATATATAAGTCTCAGGGCATGGACTGTGGTGTGTGTGTGTATATATATAAGTCTCAGGGCATGGACTGTGGTGTGTGTGTGTATATATATAAGTCTCAGGGCCTGGACTGTGGTGTGTGTGTGTATATATAAGTCTCAGGGCCTGGACTGTGGTGTGTGTGTATATATATAAGTCTCAGGGCATGGACTGTGGTGTGTGTGTGTATATATAAGTCTCAGTGCATGGACTGTGGTGTGTTTGTGTGTATATATATAAGTATCAGGGCCTGGACTGTGGTGTGTGTGTATATATATAAGTCTTAGGGCATGGACTGTGGTGTGTGTGTGTATATATATAAGTCTCAGGGTATGGACTGTGGTGTGTGTGTGTGTATATAAGTCTCAGGGCATGGACTGTGGTGTGTGTGTGTGTATATATATATAAGTCTCAGGGCCTGGACTGTGGTGTGTGTGTGTATATATATAAGTCTCAGGGTCTGGACTGTGGTGTGTGTGTGTATATATAAGTCTCAGGGCATGGACTGTGGTGTGTGTGTGTGTTTATAAGTCTCAGGGCATGGACTGTGGTGTGTGAGTGTGTATATATATAAGTCTCAGGGCCTGGACTGTGGTGTGTGTGTGTATATATATAAGTCTCAGGGTCTGGACTGTGGTGTGTGTGTGTATATATATAAGTCTCAGGGCCTGGACTGTGGTGTGTGTGTGTGTATATATATAAGTCTCAGGGCATGGACTGTGGTGTGTGTGTGTATATATATAAGTCTCAGGGTCTGGACTGTGGTGTGTGTGTATATATATAAGTCTCAGGGCATGGACTGTGGTGTGTGTGTGTGTATATATATAAGTCTCAGGGTCTGGACTGTGGTGTGTGTGTGTATATATAAGTCTCAGGGCATGGACTGTGGTGTGCGTGTGTATATATATAAGTCTCAGGGCATGGACTGTGGTGTGTGTGTGTATATATATAAGTCTCAGGGCCTGGACTGTGGTGTGTGTGTGTATATATATAAGTCTCAGGGCCTGGACTGTGGTGTGTGTGTGTGTGTATATATAAGTCTCAGGGCATGGACTGTGGTGTGTGTGTGTATATATATAAGTCTCAGGGCCTGGACTGTGGTGTGTGTGTATATATATAAGTCTCAGGGTCTGGACTGTGGTGTGTGTGTGTATATATAAGTCTCAGGGCATGGACTGTGGTGTGTGTTTGTGTATATATTTAAGTCTCAGGGCATGGACTGTGGTGTGTGTGTGTATATATAAGTCTCAGGGCATGGACTGTGGTGTGTGTGTGTATATATATATAAGTCTCAGGGCATGGACTGTGGTGTGTGTGTGTATATATAAGTCTCAGGGCATGGACTGTGGTGTGTGTGTGTGTATATATATAAGTCTCAGGGCATGGACTGTGGTGTGTGTGTGTATATATAAGTCTCAGGGCATGGACTGTGGTGTGTGTGTGTGTATATATATAAGTCTCAGGGCATGGACTGTGGTGTGTGTGTGTATATATAAGTCTCAGGGCATGGACTGTGGTGTGTGTGTGTGTATATATATAAGTATCAGGGCATGGACTGTGGTGTGTGTGTGTGTATATATAAGTCTCAGGGCATGGACTGTGGTGTGTGTGTGTATATATATAAGTCTCAGGGCATGGACTGTGGTGTGTGTGTGTATATATATATAAGTCTCAGGGTCTGGACTGTGGTGTGTGTGTGTATATATATAAGTCTCAGGGCCTGGACTGTGGTGTGTGTGTGTATATATATATAAGTCTCAGGGCCTGGACTGTGGTGTGTGTGTGTGTATATATATAAGTCTCAGGGTCTGGACTGTGGTGTGTGTTTGTGTATATATATAAGTCTCTGGGCCTGGACTGTTGTGTGTGTGTGTATATATATAAGTCTCAGGGCCTGGACTGTGGTGTGTGTGTGTATATATATAAGTCTCAGGGCCTGGACTGTGGTGTGTGTGTGTATATATATAAGTCTCAGGGCCTGGACTGTTGTGTGTGTGTGTATATATATAAGTCTCAGGGCCTGGACTCTGGTGGGTGTGTATATATATATAAGTCTCAGGGCATGGACTGTGGTGAGTGTGTGTATATATAAGTCTCAGGGCATGGACTGTGGTGAGTGTGTATATATATATAAGTCTCAGGGCATGGACTGTGGTGAGTGTGTATATATATATAAGTCTCAGGGCATGGACTGTGGTGAGTGTGTGTATATATAAGTCTCAGGGCCTGGACTGTGGTGTGTGTGTGTATATATATAAGTCTCAGGGCCTGGACTGTGGTGAGTGTGTATATATATATAAGTCTCAGGGCATGGACTGTGGTGAGTGTGTGTATATATAAGTCTCAGGGCATGGACTGTGGTGTGTGTGTGTATATATATATAAGTCTCAGGGCCTGGACTGTGGTGTGTGCGTGTATATATAAGTCTCAGGGCATGGACTGTGGTGAGTGTGTGTATATATATATCAGTCTCAGTGCATGGACTGTGGTGAGTGTGTGTGGATATATATAAGTCTCAGGGCATGGACTGTGGTGAGTGTGTGTGTATATATATAAGTCTCAGGGCATGGACTGTGGTGAGTGTGTGTGTATATATATAAGTCTCAGGGCATGGACTGTGGTGAGTGTGTGTATATATATATCAGTCTCAGGGCATGGACTGTGGTGAGTGTGTGTGGATATATATAAGTCTCAGGGCATGGACTGTGGTGAGTGTGTGTGGATATATATAAGTCTCAGGGCATGGACTGTGGTGAGTGTGTGTGTATATATATAAGTCTCAGGGCATGGACTGTGGTGAGTGTGTGTGTATATATATAAGTCTCAGGGTCTGGACTGTGGTGTGTGTGTGTATATATATAAGTCTCAGGGCCTGGCATGTAGTGTGTGTGTGTATATATATAAGTCTCAGGGTCTGGACTGTGGTGTGTGTGTATATATATATAAGTCTCAGGGCCTGGACTGTGGTGAGTGTGTGTATATATATATAAGTCTCAGGGCATGGACTGTGGTGAGTGTGTGTGTATATATATAAGTCTCAGGGCATGGACTGTGGTGAGTGTGTGTGTATATATATAAGTCTCAGGGCATGGACTGTGGTGTGTGTGTGTATATATATATAAGTCTGAGGGCATGGACTGTGGTGAGTGTGTGTGTATATATATAAGTCTCAGGGCATGGACTGTGGTGTGTGTGTGTATATATATAAGTCTCAGTGCATGGACTGTGGTGAGTGTGTGTATATATATATAAGTCTCAGGGCATGGACTGTGGTGAGTGTGTATATATATAAGTATCAGGGCATGGACTGTGGTGTGTGTGTGTGTATATATAAGTCTCATGGCCTGGACTGTGGTGTGTGTGTGTATATATATAAGTCTCAGGGCATGGACTGTGGTGTGTGTGTGTATATATATAAGTCTCAGGGCATGGACTGTGGTGAGTGTGTGTTTATATATATAAGTCTCAGGGCATGGACTGTGGTGTGTGTGTATATATATATAAGTCTCAGGGCATGGACTGTGGTGAGTGTGTGTGTATATATATAAGTCTCAGGGCATGGACTGTGGTGTGTGTGTGTATATATATAAGTCTCAGGGCATGGACTGTGGTGAGTGTGTGTATATATATATAAGTCTCAGGGCATGGACTGTGGTGAGTGTGTGTATATATATATAAGTCTCAGGGCATGGACTGTGGTGAGTGTGTGTGTATATATATATAAGTCTCAGGGTCTGGACTGTGGTGTGTGTGTGTGTATATATAAGTCTCAGGGCCTGGACTGTGGTGTGTGTGTGTATATATATATAAGTCTCAGGGCATGGACTGTGGTGAGTGTGTGTGTATATATATAAGTCTCAGGGCATGGACTGTGGTGTGTGTGTGTATATATATATAAGTCTCAGGGCATGGACTGTGGTGAGTGTGTGTATATATATATAAGTCTCAGGGCATGGACTGTGGTGAGTGTGTGTGTATATATATAAGTCTCAGGGCATGGACTGTGGTGTGTGTGTGTATATATATAAGTCTCAGGGCATGGACTGTGGTGAGTGTGTGTATATATATATAAGTCTCAGGGCATGGACTGTGGTGTGTGTGTGTGTATATATATGTCTCAGGGTCTGGACTGTGGTGTGTGTGTGTATATATATAAGTCTCAGGGCATGGACTGTGGTGTGTGTGTGTATATATATATAAGTCTCAGGGCATGGACAGTGGTGAGTGTATGTGTATATATATAAGTCTCAGGGCATGGACTGTGGTGAGTGTGTGTGTATATATATAAGTCTCAGGGCATGGACTGTGGTGTGTGTGTGTATATATATAAGTCTCAGGGCATGGACTGTGGTGAGTGTGTGTATATATATATAAGTCTCAGGGCATGGACTGTGGTGAGTGTGTGTGTATATATATAAGTCTCAGGGCCTGGACTGTGGTGTGTGTGTGTATATATATATAAGTCTCAGGGCCTGGACTGTGGTGAGTGTGTGTGTATATATATAAGTCTCAGGGCCTGGACTGTGGTGTGTGTGTGTATATATATATATAAGTCTCAGGGCATGGACTGTGGTGTGTGTGTATATATATATATAAGTCTCAGGGCATGGACTGTGGTGTGTGTGTGTATATATATATATAAGTCTCAGGGCATGGACTGTGGTGAGTGTGTGTATATATATAAGTCTCAGGGCCTGGACTGTGGTGTGTGTGTATATATATATAAGTCTCAGGGCATGGACTGTGGTGTGTGTGTGTATATATATATAAGTCTCAGGGCATGGACTGTGGTGTGTGTGTGTATATATATATAAGTCTCAGGGCATGGACTGTGGTGTGTGTGTGTATATATATAAGTCTCAGGGCCTGGACTGTGGTGTGTGTGTATATATATATAAGTCTCAGGGCATGGACTGTGGTGTGTGTGTGTATATATATATAAGTCTCAGGGCATGGACTGTGGTGTGTGTGTGTATATATATATAAGTCTCAGGGCATGGACTGTGGTGTGTGTGTGTATATATATAAGTCTCAGGGCCTGGACTGTGGTGTGTGTGTATATATATATATGTCTCAGGGCCTGGACTGTGGTGTGTGTGTGTGTATATATATATAAGTCTCAGGGCATGGACTGTGGTGAGTGTGTGTGTATATATAAGTCTCAGGGCATGGACTGTGGTGTGTGTGTGTGTATATATAAGTCTCAGGGCCTGGACTGTGGTGTGTGTGTATATATATATATAAGTCTCAGGGCCTGGACTGTGGTGTGTGTGTGTGTATATATAAGTCTCAGGGCATGGACTGTGGTGTGTGTGTGTGTATGTATAAGTCTCAGGGCCTGGACTGTGGTGTGTGTGTATATATATATATAAGTCTCAGGGCCTGGACTGTGGTGTGTGTGTGTGTATATATAAGTCTCAGGGCATGGACTGTGGTGAGTGTGTGTGTATATATAAGTCTCAGGGCATGGACTGTGGTGAGTGTGTGTGTATATATAAGTCTCAGGGCCTGGACTGTGGTGTGTGTGTATATAAGTATCAGGGCCTGGACAGTGGTGTGTGTGTGTATATATATAAGTCTCAGGGCATGGACTGTGGTGTGTGTGTGTATATATATATAAGTCTCAGGGCCTGGACTGTGGTGTGTGTGTGTATATATATAAGTCTCAGGGCATGGACTGTGGTGTGTGTGTGTGTATATATATATAAGTCTCAGGGCATGGACTGTGGTGTGTGTGTATATATATATAAGTCTCAGGGCCTGGACTGTGGTGTGTGTGTGTATATATATAAGTCTCAGGGCCTGGACTGTGGTGTGTGTGTGTATATATATAAGTCTCAGGGCATGGACTGTGGTGTGTGTGTATATATATAAGTCTCAGGGCCTGGAATGTGGTGTGTGTGTGTATATAGAAAGTCTCAGTGCCTGGACTGTGGTGTGTGTGTGTGTATATATTAGTCTCAGGGCATGGACTGTGGTGAGTGTGTGTGTATATATATAAGTCTCAGGGCATGGACTGTGGTGTGTGTGTGTATATATATATAAGTCTCAGGGCATGGACTGTGGTGTGTGTGTATATATATATAAGTCTCAGGGCCTGGACTGTGGTGTGTGTGTGTATATATATATAAGTCTCAGGGCCTGGACTGTGGTGAGTGTGTGTGTATATATATAAGTCTCAGGGCCTGGACTGTGGTGTGTGTGTGTATATATATATATAAGTCTCAGGGCATGGACTGTGGTGTGTGTGTATATATATATAAGTCTCAGGGCATGGACTGTGGTGTGTGTGTGTATATATATATAAGTCTCAGGGCATGGACTGTGGTGAGTGTGTGTATATATATAAGTCTCAGGGCCTGGACTGTGGTGTGTGTGTATATATATATAAGTCTCAGGGCATGGACTGTGGTGTGTGTGTGTATATATATATAAGTCTCAGGGCATGGACTGTGGTGTGTGTGTGTATATATATATAAGTCTCAGGGCATGGACTGTGGTGTGTGTGTGTATATATATAAGTCTCAGGGCCTGGACTGTGGTGTGTGTGTATATATATATAAGTCTCAGGGCATGGACTGTGGTGTGTGTGTGTATATATATATAAGTCTCAGGGCATGGACTGTGGTGTGTGTGTGTATATATATATAAGTCTCAGGGCATGGACTGTGGTGTGTGTGTGTATATATATAAGTCTCAGGGCCTGGACTGTGGTGTGTGTGTATATATATATATGTCTCAGGGCCTGGACTGTGGTGTGTGTGTGTGTATATATATATAAGTCTCAGGGCATGGACTGTGGTGAGTGTGTGTGTATATATAAGTCTCAGGGCATGGACTGTGGTGTGTGTGTGTGTATATATAAGTCTCAGGGCCTGGACTGTGGTGTGTGTGTATATATATATATAAGTCTCAGGGCCTGGACTGTGGTGTGTGTGTGTGTATATATAAGTCTCAGGGCATGGACTGTGGTGTGTGTGTGTGTATATATAAGTCTCAGGGCCTGGACTGTGGTGTGTGTGTATATATATATATAAGTCTCAGGGCCTGGACTGTGGTGTGTGTGTGTGTATATATAAGTCTCAGGGCATGGACTGTGGTGAGTGTGTGTGTATATATAAGTCTCAGGGCATGGACTGTGGTGAGTGTGTGTGTATATATAAGTCTCAGGGCCTGGACTGTGGTGTGTGTGTATATAAGTATCAGGGCCTGGACAGTGGTGTGTGTGTGTATATATATAAGTCTCAGGGCATGGACTGTGGTGTGTGTGTGTATATATATATAAATCTCAGGGCATGGACTGTGGTGTGTGTGTGTGTATATATTTAAGTCTCAGGGCATGGACTGTGGTGAGTGTGTGTGTATATATAAGTCTCAGGGCATGGACTGTGGTGAGTGTGTGTGTATATATAAGTCTCAGGGCCTGGACTGTGGTGTGTGTGTGTATATATATAAGTCTCAGGGCCTGGACTGTGGTGTGTGTGTGTATATATATAAGTATCAGGGCATGGACTGTGGTGTGTGTGTGTATATATATAAGTCTCAGGGCATGCACTGTGGTGTGTGTGTGTATATATATATAAGTCTCAGGGCATGGACTGTGGTGTGTGTGTGTATATATATATAAGTCTCAGGGCCTGGACTGTGGTGTGTGTGTGTATATATATAAGTCTCAGGGCCTGGACTGTGGTGTGTGTGTGTATATATATATAAGTCTCAGGGCCTGGACTGTGGCGTGTGTGTGTATATATATAAGTCTCAGGGCCTGGATTGTGGTGTGTGTGTATATATATAAGTCTCAGGGCCTGGACTGTGGTGTGTGTGTGTATATATATAATTCTCAGGGCCTGGACTGTGGTGTGTGTGTGTATATATATATAAGTCTCAGGGCCTGGACTGTGGTGTGTGTGTGTATATATATAAGTCTCAGGGCCTGGACTGTGGTGAGTGTGTGTATATATATAAGTCTCAGGGCCTGGACTGTGGTGTGTGTGTGTATATATATAAGTATCAGGGCCTGGACTGTGGTGTGTGTGTATATATATATAAGTCTCAGGGCCTGGACTGTGGTGTGTGTGTGTATATATATAAGTCTCAGGGCATGGACTGTGGTGTGTGTGTGTGTATATATATATAAGTCTCAGGGCATGGACTGTGGTGTGTGTGTATATATATATAAGTCTCAGGGCCTGGACTGTGGTGTGTGTGTGTATATATATAAGTCTCAGGGCCTGGACTGTGGTGTGTGTGTGTATATATATAAGTCTCAGGGCATGGACTGTGGTGTGTGTGTATATATATAAGTCTCAGGGCCTGGAATGTGGTGTGTGTGTGTATATAGAAAGTCTCAGTGCCTGGACTGTGGTGTGTGTGTGTGTATATATTAGTCTCAGGGCATGGACTGTGGTGAGTGTGTGTGTATATATATAAGTCTCAGGGCATGGACTGTGGTGTTTGTGTGTATATATATATAAGTCTCAGGGCATGGACTGTGGTGTGTGTGTATATATATATAAGTCTCAGGGCCTGGACTGTGGTGTGTGTGTGTATATATATATAAGTCTCAGGGCATGGACTGTGGTGAGTGTGTGTGTATATATATAAGTCTCAGGGCATGGACTGTGGTGTGTGTGTGTATATATATATAAGTCTCAGGGCATGGACTGTGGTGTGTGTGTATATATATATAAGTCTCAGGGCATGGACTGTGGTGTGTGTGTGTATATATATATAAGTCTCAGGGCATGGACTGTGGTGAGTGTGTGTATATATATATAAGTCTCAGGGCATGGACTGTGGTGTGTGTGTGTGTATATATATATAAGTCTCAGGGCCTGGACTGTGGTGTGTGTGTGTATATATATAAGTCTCAGGGCCTGGACTGTGGTGTGTGTATATATATATAAGTCTCAGGGCCTGGACTGTGGTGTGTGTGTGTATATATATAAGTCTCAGTGCATGGACTGTGGTGTGTGTGTGTCTATATATAAGTCTCAGGGCATGGACTGTGGTGTGTGTATATATATATATAAGTCTCAGGGCCTGGACTGTGGTGTGTGTGTGTATATATATAAGTCTCAGGGCCTGGACTGTGGTGTTTGTGTGTATATATATAAGTCTCAGGGCCTGGACTGTGGTGTGTGTGTGTATATATATAAGTCTCAGGGCCTGGACTGTGGTGATTGTGTGTATATATATAAGTCTCAGGGTCTGGACTGTGGTCTGTGTGTGTATATATATAAGTCTCAGGGCCTGGACTGTGGTGTTTGTGTGTATATATATAAGTCTCAGGGCATGGACTGTGGTGTGTGTGTGTATATATATAAGTCTCAGGGCCTGGACTGTGGTGTTTGTGTGTATATATATAAGTCTCAGGGCATGGACTGTGGTGTGTGTGTGTATATATATAAGTCTCAGGGCCTGGACTGTGGTGTTTGTGTGTATATATATAAGTCTCAGGGCCTGGACTGTGGTGTGTGTGTGTATATATATAAGTCTCAGGGCCTGGACTGTGGTGTTTGTGTGTATATATATAAGTCTCAGGGCATGGACTGTGGTGTGTGTGTGTATATATATAAGTCTCAGGGCCTGGACTGTGGTGTGTGTGTGTGTATATATATAAGTCTCAGGGCCTGGAATGTGGTGTGTGTGTATATATATATAAGTATCAGGGCCTCTACTGTGGTGTGTGTGTATATATATAAGTCTCAGGGCCTGGACTGTGGTGTGTGTGTGTATATATATAAGTCTCAGGGCCTGGACTGTGGTGTGTGTGTGTATATATATAAGTCTCAGTGCCTGGACTGTGGTGTGTGTGTGTATATATATAAGTCTCAGGGCATGGACTGTGGTGTGTGTGTGTATATATATATAAGTCTCAGGGCCTGGAATGTGGTGTGTGTGTGTATATATATATAAGTCTCAGGGCATGGACTGTGGTGAGTGTGTGTGTATATATATAAGTCTCAGGGCATGGACTGTGGTGTGTGTGTATATATATATAAGTCTCAGGGCCTGGACTGTGGTGAGTGTGTGTGTATATATAAGTCTCAGGGCATGGACTGTGGTGAGTGTGTGTGTATATATATAAGTCTCAGGGCATGGACTGTGGTGTGTGTGTGTATATATATATAAGTCTCAGGGCATGGACTGTGGTGTGTGTGTATATATATATAAGTCTCAGGGCATGGACTGTGGTGAGTGTGTGTGTATATATATAAGTCTCAGGGCATGGACTGTGGTGTGTGTGTGTATATATATATAAGTCTCAGGGCATGGACTGTGGTGTGTGTGTATATATATAAGTCTCAGGGCATGGACTGTGGTGTTTGTGTGTATATATATAAGTCTCAGTGCCTGGACTGTGGTGTGTGTGTGTGTATATATAAGTCTCAGGGCATGGACTGTGGTGAGTGTGTGTGTATATATATAAGTCTCAGGGCATGGACTGTGGTGAGTGTGTGTGTATATATATAAGTCTCAGGGCATGGACTGTGGTGTGTGTGTGTATATATATATAAGTCTCAGGGCATGGACTGTGGTGTGTGTGTATATATATATAAGTCTCAGGGCCTGGACTGTGGTGTGTGTGTATAGATATATAAGTCTCAGGGCCTGGACTGTGGTGTGTGTGTGTATATATATATAAGACTCAGGGCATGGACTGTGGTGTGTGTGTGTATATATATATAAGTCTCAGGGCATGGACTGTGGTGTGTGTGTATATATATATAAGTCTCAGTGCCTGGACTGTGGTGTGTGTGTGTATATATATATAAGTCTCAGGGCATGGACTGTGGTGTGTGTGTGTATATATATATAAGTCTCAGGGCCTGGACTGTGGTGTGTGTGTGTATATATATAAGTCTCAGGGCCTGGACTGTGGTATGTGTGTGTATATATATATAAGTCTCAGGGCATGGACTGTGGTGTGTGTGTGTACAGATATATAAGTCTCAGGGCATGGACTGTGGTGTGTGTGTGTATATATATAAGTCTCAGGGCCTGGACTGTGGTGTGTGTGTATATATATATAAGTCTCAGGGCATGGACTGTGGTGTGTGTGTGTATATATATATAAGTCTCAGGGCATGGACTGTGGTGTGTGTGTGTATATATATAAGTCTCAGGGCATGGACTGTGGTGTGTGTGTATATATATATATATGTCTCAGGGCATGGACTGTGGTGAGTGTGTGTGTATATATATAAGTCTCAGGGCATGGACTGTGGTGTGTGTGTGCATATATATATAAGTCTCAGGGCATGGACTGTGGTGTGTGTGTATATATATAAGTCTCAGGGCATGGACTGTGGTGTGTGTGTGTATATATATATAAGTCTCAGGGCCTGGACTGTGGTGTGTGTGTATATATATAAGTCTCAGGGCCTGGACTGTGGTGTGTGTGTGTATATATATAAGTCTCAGGGCATGGACTGTGGTGTGTGTGTGTATATATATATATAAGTCTCAGGGCATGGACTGTGGTGTGTGTGTGTATATATATATAAGTCTCAGGGCCTGGACTGTGGTGTGTGTGTGTATATATATATAAGTTTCAGGGCATGGACTGTGGTGTGTGTGTGTATATATATAAGTCTCAGGGCATGGACTGTGGTGTCTGTGTGTGTATATATAAGTCTCAGGGCCTGGACTGTGGTGTGTGTGTGTGTATATATATAAGTCTCAGGGCCTGGACTGTGGTGTGTGTGTGTGTATATATATAAGTCTCAGGGCCTGGACTGTGGTGTGTGTGTGTGTATATATATAAGTCTCAGGGCATGGACTGTGGTGTGTGTGTATATATATATAAGTCTCAGGGCCTGGACTGTGGTGTGTGTGTGTGTATATATATAAGTCTCAGGGCATGGACTGTGGTGTGTGTGTATATATATATATAAGTCTCAGGGCATGGACTGTGGTGTGTGTGTGTGTATATATATAAGTCTCAGGGCCTGGACTGTGGTGTGTGTGTGTATATATATAAGTCTCTGGGCATGGACTGTGGTGTGTGTGTATATATATATAAGTCTCAGGGCATGGACTGTGGTGTGTGTGTGTATATATATATAAGTCTCAGGGCATGGACTGTGGTGTGTGTGTATATATATATATAAGTCTCAGGGCATGGACTGTGGTGTGTGTGTGTGTATATATATAAGTCTCAGGGCCTGGACTGTGGTGTGTGTGTGTATATATATAAGTCTCAGGGCATGGACTGTGGTGTGTGTGTGTGTATATATATAAGTCTCAGGGCCTGGACTGTGGTGTGTGTGTGTATATATATAAGTCTCAGGGCCTGGACTGTGGTGTGTGTGTGTATATATATATAAGTCTCAGGGCATGGACTGTGGTGTGTGTGTGTATATATATAAGTCTCAGGGCATGGACTGTGGTGTGTGTGTATATATATATATAAGTCTCAGGGCATGGACTGTGGTGTGTGTGTGTGTATATATATAAGTCTCAGGGCCTGGACTGTGGTGTGTGTGTGTATATATATATAAGTTTCAGGGCCTGGGCTGTGGTGTGTGTGTGTGTATATATAAGTCTCAGGGCCTGGACTGTGGTGTGTGTGTGTATATATATAAGTCTCAGGGCCTGGACTGTGGTGTGTGTGTGTATATATATATAAGTTTCAGGGCCTGGGCTGTGGTGTGTGTGTGTGTATATATAAGTCTCAGGGCCTGGACTGTGGTGTGTGTGTATATATATATATAAGTCTCAGGGCCTGGACTGTGGTGTGTGTGTGTATATATATATAGGTCTCAGGGCATGGACTGTGGTGTGTGTATGTATATATATAAGTCTCAGGGCCTGGACTGTGGTGTGTGTGTATATATATAAGTCTCAGGGCATGGACTGTGGTGTGTGTGTATATATATATATAAGTCTCAGGGCCTGGACTGTGGTGTGTGTGTGTATATATATAAGTCTCAGGGCCTGGACTGTGGTGTGTGTGTGTGTATATATATAAGTCTCAGGGCCTGGACTGTGGTGTGTGTGTGTGTATATATATAAGTCTCAGGGCATGGACTGTCGTGTGTGTGTATATATATATAAGTCTCAGGGCATGGACTGTGGTGTGTGTGTGTATATATATAAGTCTCAGGGCCTGGACTGTGGTGTGTGTGTGTGTATATATATAAGTCTCAGGGCATGGACTGTGGTGTGTGTGTGTATATATATAAGTCTCAGGGCCTGGACTGTGGTGTGTGTGTGTGTATATATATAAGTCTCAGGGCCTGGACTGTGGTGTGTGTGTGTATATATATATAAGTCTCAGGGCATGGACTGTCGTGTGTGTGTATATATATAAGTCTCAGGGCCTGGACTGTGGTGTGTGTGTGTATATATATATAAGTCTCAGGGCATGGACTGTCGTGTGTGTGTATATATATATAAGTCTCAGGGCATGGACTGTGGTGTGTGTGTGTATATATATAAGTCTCAGGGCCTGGACTGTGGTGTGTGTGTGTATATATATATAAGTCTCAGGGCATGGACTGTCGTGTGTTTGTATATATATATAAGTCTCAGGGCATGGACTGTGGTGTGTGTGTGTATATATATAAGTCTCAGGTCCTGGACTGTGGTGTGTGTGTGTGTGTATATATATAAGTCTCAGGGCATGGACTGTGGTGTGTGTGTATATATATATAAGTCTCAGGGCCTGGACTGTGGTGTGTGTGTGTGTATATATATAAGTCTCAGGGCATGGACTGTGGTGTGTGTGTATCTATATATATAAGTCTCAGGGCATGGACTGTGGTGTGTGTGTGTGTATATATATAAGTCTCAGGGCCTGGACTGTGGTGTGTGTGTGTGTATATATATAAGTCTCAGGGCATGGACTGTGGTGTGTGTGTATATATATATAAGTCTCAGGGCATGGACTGTGGTGTGTGTGTGTATATATATATAAGTCTCAGGGCCTGGACTGTGGTGTGTGTGTGTGTATATATATAAGTCTCAGGGCATGGACTGTGGTGTGTGTGTATCTATATATATAAGTCTCTGGGCCTGGACTGTGGTGTGTGTGTATATATATATAAGTCTCAGGGCATGGACTGTCGTGTGTGTGTATATATATATAAGTCTCAGGGCATGGACTGTGGTGTGTGTGTGTATATATATAAGTCTCAGGTCCTGGACTGTGGTGTGTGTGTGTGTATATATATAAGTCTCAGGGCATGGACTGTGGTGTGTGTGTATCTATATATATAAGTCTCAGGGCATGGACTGTGGTGTGTGTGTGTGTATATATATAAGTCTCAGGGCCTGGACTGTGGTGTGTGTGTGTGTATATATATAAGTCTCAGGGCATGGACTGTGGTGTGTGTGTATATATATATAAGTCTCAGGGCCTGGACTGTGGTGTGTGTGTGTGTGTATATAAGTCTCAGGGCCTGGACTGTGGTGTGTGTGTATATATATATATAAGTCTCAGGGCCTGGACTGTGGTGTGTGTGTGTATATATATATAAGTCTCTGGGCCTGGACTGTGGTGTGTGTGTGTATATATATAAGTCTCAGGGCATGGACTGTGGTGTGTGTGTATCTATATATATAAGTCTCAGGGCATGGACTGTGGTGTGTGTGTGTGTAGATATATAAGTCTCAGGGCCTGGACTGTGGAGTGTGTGTGTATATATATAAGTCTCAGGGCCTGGACTGTGGTGTGTGTGTATATATATAACTCTCAGGGCATGGAATGTGGTGTGTGTGTGTGTATATATAAGTCTCAGGGCATGGACTGTGGTGTGTGTGTATATATATAAGTCTCAGGGCATGGTCTGTGGTGTGTGTGTGTATATATATATAAGTCTCAGGGCATGGTCTGTGGTGTGTGTGTGTATATATATATAAGTCACAGGGCATGGACTGTGGTGTGTGTGTGTATATATATAAGTCTCAGGGCATGGACTGTGGTGTGTGTATGTATATATATATAAGTCTCAGGGCATGGACTGTGGTGTGTGTGTGTATATATATAAGTCTCAGGGCATGGACTGTGGTGTGTGTGTGTATATATATAAGTCTCAGGGCATGGACTGTGGTGTGTGTGTGTATATATATAAGTCTCAGGGCATGGACTGTGGTGTGTGTGTATATATATAAGTCTCAGGGCATGGACTGTGGTGTGTGTGTGTGTATATATAAGTCTCAGGGCATGGACTGTGGTATGTGTGTGTATATATATAAGTCTCAGGGCATGGACTGTGGTGTGTGTGTATATATATATAAGTCTCAGGGCATGGACTGTGGTGTGTGTGTATATATATAAGTCTCAGGGCCTGGACTGTGGTGTGTGTGTGTATATATATATAAGTCTCAGGGCATGGACTGTGGTGTGTGTGTGTATATATATATAAGTCTCAGGGCATGGACTGTGGTGTGTGTGTGTATATATATATAAGTCTCAGGGCATGGACTGTGGTGTGTGTGTATATATATATAAGTCTCAGGGCATGGACTGTGGTGTGTGTGTATATATATAAGTCTCAGGGCCTGGACTGTGGTGTGTGTGTGTATATATATATAAGTCTCAGGGCATGGACTGTGATGTGTGTGTGTATATATATATAAGTCTCAGGGCATGGACTGTGGTGTGTGTGTGTATATATATATAAGTCTCAGGGCATGGACTGTGGTGTGTGTGTGTATATATATAAGTCTCAGGGCATGGACTGTGGTGTGTGTGTATATATATAAGTCTCAGGGCATGGACTGTGGTGTGTGTGTATATATATATAAGTCTCAGGGCATGGACTGTGGTGTGTGTGTGTATATATATAAGTCTCAGGGCATGGACTGTGGTGTGTGTGTGTATATATATAAGTCTCAGGGCATGGACTGTGGTGTGTGTGTGTATATATATATAAGTCTCAGGGCATGGACTGTGGTGTGTGTGTGTATATATATATAAGTCTCAGGGCATGGACTGTGGTGTGTGTGTGTATATATATAAGTCTCAGGGCATGGACTGTGGTGTGTGTGTATATATATTTATATGTCTCAGGGCATGGACTGTGGTGAGTGTGTGTGTATATATATAAGTCTCAGGGCATGGACTGTGGTGTGTGTGTGTATATATATATAAGTCTCAGGGCATGGACTGTGGTGTGTGTGTGTATATATATAAGTCTCAGGGCCTGGACTGTGGTGTGTGTGTATATATATAAGTCTCAGGGCCTGGACTGTGGTGTGTGTGTGTATATATATAAGTCTCAGGGCATGGACTGTGGTGTGTGTGTGTATATATATATAAGTCTCAGGGCCTGGACTGTGGTGTGTGTGTGTATATATATATAAGTTTCAGGGCATGGACTGTGGTGTGTGTGTGTGTATATATATAAGTCTCAGGGCATGGACTGTGGTGTCTGTGTGTGTATATATAAGTCTCAGGGCCTGGACTGTGGTGTGTGTGTGTGTATATATATAAGTCTCAGGGCCTGGACTGTGGTGTGTGTGTGTGTATATATATAAGTCTCAGGGCCTGGACTGTGGTGTGTGTGTGTGTATATATATAAGTCTCAGGGCATGGACTGTGGTGTGTGTGTATATATATCTATAAGTCTCAGATCCTGGACTGTGGTGTGTGTGTGTGTATATATATAAGTCTCAGGGCATGGACTGTGGTGTGTGTGTATATATATATATATATAAGTCTCAGGGCATGGTCTGTGGTGTGTGTGTGTGTATATATATAAGTCTCAGGGCCTGGACTGTGGTGTGTGTGTGTATATATATAAGTCTCTGGGCATGGACTGTGGTGTGTGTGTATATATATATAAGTCTCAGGGCATGGACTGTGGTGTGTGTGTGTGTATATATATAAGTCTCAGGGCATGGACTGTAGTGTGTGTGTGTATATATATAAGTCTCAGGGCATGGACTGTGGTGTGTGTGTGTGTATATATATAAGTCTCAGGGCATGGACTGTGGTGTGTGTGTGTATATATATAAGTCTCAGGGCCTGGACTGTGGTGTGTGTGTGTATATATATATAAGTCTCAGGGCATGGACTGTGGTGTGTGTGTGTATGTATATAAGTCTCAGGGCCTGGACTGTGGTGTGTGTGTGTATATATATAAGTCTCAGGGCATGGACTGTGGTGTGTGTGTATATATATATATAAGTCTCAGGGCATGGACTGTGGTGTGTGTGTGTGTATATATATAAGTCTCAGGGCCTGGACTGTGGTGTGTGTGTGTATATATATATAAGTTTCAGGGCCTGGGCTGTGGTGTGTGTGTGTGTATATATAAGTCTCAGGGCCTGGACTGTGGTGTGTGTGTATATATATAAGTCTCAGGGCATGGACTGTGGTGTGTGTGTGTATATATATAAGTCTCTGGGCCTGGTCTGTGGTGTGTGTGTGTATATATATAAGTCTCAGGGCATGGACTGTGGTGTGTGTGTATATATATATATAAGTCTCAGGGCCTGGACTGTGGTGTGTGTGTGTATATATATATAAGTCTCAGTGCCTGGACTGTGGTGTGTGTGTATATATATATATAAGTCTCAGGGCCTGGACTGTGGTGTGTGTGTGTATATATATAAGTCTCTGGGCCTGGTCTGTGGTGTGTGTGTGTATATATATAAGTCTCAGGGCATGGACTGTGGTGTGTGTGTATATATATATAAGTCTCAGGGCCTGGACTGTGGTGTGTGTGTGTATATATATATAAGTCTCAGGGCATGGACTGTGGTGTGTGTGTGTATATATATAAGTCTCAGGGCCTGGACTGTGGTGTGTGTGTGTATATATATATAAGTCTCAGGGCATGGACTGTGGTGTGTGTGTGTATATATATAAGTCTCAGGGCCTGGACTGTGGTGTGTGTGTGTATATATATAAGTCTCAGGGCATGGACTGTGGTGTGTGTGTATATATATATATAAGTCTCAGGGCCTGGACAGTGGTGTGTGTATGTATATATATAAGTCTCAGGGCCTGGACTGTGGTGTGTGTGTATATATATAAGTCTCAGGGCATGGACTGTGGTGTGTGTGTATATATATATATAAGTCTCAGGGCCTGGACTGTGGTGTGTGTGTGTATATATATAAGTCTCAGGGCCTGGACTGTGGTGTGTGTGTGTGTATATATATAAGTCTCAGGGCCTGGACTGTGCTGTGTGTGTGTGTATATATATAAGTCTCAGGGCATGGACTGTCGTGTGTGTGTATATATATATAAGTCTCAGGGCATGGACTGTGGTGTGTGTGTGTGTATATATAAATCTCAGGGCCTGGACTGTTGTGTGTGTGTGTGTGTATATATATAAGTCTCAGGGCCTGGACTGTGGTGTGTGTGTGTGTATATATATAAGTCTCAGGGCCTGGACTGTGGTGTGTGTGTGTGTATATATATAAGTCTCAGGGCATGGACTGTGGTGTGTGTGTATATAT